>NC_091474.1:217842224-218024724 GCF_036971445.1 Narcine bancroftii | reverse complement strand
ACACACGCACACACACACGCACACGCACATACAGACACACACGCACACACACACACACACACACACACGCACAGACAAACACACGCACACAGACAGACAGACACACACACACATACACACACACACACACACACACAGATGCTCCCTCCCTGATGGCCAAGCATGAGCATCTATTCCTGTCACACTTAGTTTACCTACAGTCCATTATTCCAGTTGTGTTGTATTTCAATAGATATACCTAAACTTCGCCCAGATCTGGTGACAATGGTTTGAGAGAAATCTGCAGAGCTAAAATTCTTCAACACCTGATCAAACATTCACAGTGGACTTTAGCAACCTCAATAAAATGCCTCAATCTGGTATAATGGTGGGGATAGCCAGTAGCAAAAAATTAGCAGCTAATTTATCATCAGATAATAATCTCTTTAAATAACACCAATGGAGGGTGAAGGGAGGGTGTTTTCCTTCCTGCATTTGAACATGTGTTCAGCTACTTGGGGGTCAAGAGATGATATTACTCAGGAAGTTGAGCTGCATGAAATGGCAGTTGAAGCGTCATATAATCATTTCATTCTGATTGGTGTCACTATCTGTTTGATCAATTATGTGCAATTAACAGGCATCATTGATTTTAAGTCCAGAAAATGAAAAGTGGCACAAATCAACTTTTTGATCAGTCGCTTTTGAGCAATATTCTGACCAAGAGACATCACAAAATTCTGCTGCTCTATAACCAATTAGAACTTTATTATCTGCCTATTAGTCATCAAGCTGACTATCTATCTCTCCTGTCTGCTCTGGCCTTCTGTCTAATCATATTAACCTCAATGTATCCAGTGACCACAGACTTCAATTTAAAATACAGCCAACTGTTGACAGTTGCTTTCTCCATTATGTCTCACGGATCAAATAGAGATTTTGGTGCAGTAGCTAAGAAAATTGATAAGGACAGTGCAGTGGATGTTGTTTATATGATATTATCAAGTCCTTTGACAAAAGTCCTGCAGAAAAAAAAGGCTGGTCTTGAAGGTTAAATTGCATTAGCCCAAGGTGGACTGGTTAATTGGATTCAAAGCTGACTTGCTGGAAGGATACAGAAGATATAGAAGATTGTTTGTTTCAATGGAGGCCTGTGGTCAGTGATGTACCATGGGGGTTAGTGCTGGGTTAACTGTTCTTTTTTTTAATCCACATTAATAATTTGCATAGCAATGTAATAAACATGATAAGTACATTTGTAGAGACATCAATATTGATGGTGTAGTGGAGTGGACAGTGAGGATGGATAGCTATATTCACACCAGGTCTGGTTGTTTAGCCACAAAATGGTAAATGGAATTTGCCCCACTTTGATAAGTGGAATTACACAGTAAATGGCAGGGTTCTGGTGATTATTGTAGCCAGTGAGAATTTGAGGTGCAAATAGATAGCTCCCTGAAATAGAGTGACTCAGGTAAACGGCATAGTGAAGAAGGGATTTAGCATGCCTGCCTTCATTGAACAGGATATTGAGTACAAAGATCTGACATCATCATACAGCTGTACAACATATTGGTGAGACCACACTTGGATTATTTTGTTGCCTACCCAAGGAAGATTGACATTAGGTTGGAAATAATCTCCAGGAATGAAGGACTTGAGTTATTCCCTGGAGCATCAGAGGCTGAGAGTTGATCTTGTAACAGCACTGCTTTACCACAGCTTACAAGCATATAAAGAATACACTCACTAATTTCTTTCAGCCCACCGTGAAGTCGACTTTCTTTAGTATTCACTTGCCACAACATTGCCTACCTCACCCAGCTAAACTCCTTTGACCTTCGTGTTGGCTCACTGTCACATGGGTGATCCTGATGCTCTCACTCTCTTCCTTCTCCATCTGAGATCCCTCACCCGTATACTGACACTTAATACACCCACGCATACATGGATGTATTAATTATTCATGAACCACTGACATCATAAGCAGTTACCGGCACCGCTCCTGACAAAGGTAAGTTCATGACTCCGACAATCTTTTAGAGGTACATATAATCAGAAAGTGAATCCTCACAGTCTCAAAGGCAATTCTAGCATTGGGAAGCATAGGTTTAAGGTGAGAGGGAAGACATTAAAGTGGGACCTGAGGAGCAACGTCCACTCAGAGAGTAGTCAGTATCTGGAATGAGTTGCCAGAGGAAGGGAGAGTGCAATTTTGGCAATCAAAAAACATCTGGGAAGATATATAGATAGGATATGAACACAATGCAGGCAAGTATGACTAGCCTAGGATCCCAACTTGGGCTGATGAGCCTGTTCTCTGCTGCATGACTCTGTGATTCCATTACTATGCAATCAACTAGGACCAAAGCTTCTGGGAGATTTTGTCATTGTTAAATAAGGCCATTATAGTCAAGGTTTATTTTTTAAATAAATATTGGAATGGTCCCAGCAAAGGATTTGAGAATCCCTTAATTCTGTGTTGCAAAAAAATCAAACAGTCAAAAGTGCCTGGGTTAGACTTAACAAAATGTTGGCAGTAATATCAGGTACCACAATAACACAGAATGGTTTCTGGGATTGAATGTAGCTGAGCTATTGGTGTATTCCCCATCAATCCTCAGAGGTATAACATTTTCTCCTTCTACTAATCACCTCAGTGGTGAGTTTGAAATGACAGGCTTTATTTATGTTTTTGGGAAACAATGTACCACGTATTTTGGTTGAATCCAAGTAATGATATTTCTCCTAAAATAACAGCTTGGCAGTGTAAAGGCACATCAGTGTTTGCAGAAGGATTGATTCACTTAATAAAGCTCTAAGTTGACATGCCTATTATAAGAATCATTTTGTCAAGTGAACAATACCTTTAGGGACAGTTATTGCTTTCTTTTTACTGCAGAAATACATTAGATGTACCGTAAGTAACAGTGATTTTGATGTATTTTAAACTATAAGTGTAACGTATAATGCCTGCTCTATCCTGACTGAATGTTTCCTTGCAATTTTGTAAATACAAAGTCAAAACTATTGACACCACTAACCATTGTGTTGCAAGATAGAAAATATGATCAATATATGCTGGTAAATTGAGTGGTGACCTCATGGTAGGTTACCCCATCCTATATTGTGATCATCTGATTTTCATTTCTAATTATTCTTGTAAATTATGATGAGGCAGTTTTGAATTTGATGGACGATCCAATCCATGAGATAAATCCACAGATGCAAAAGGTGAAAATCTACTTCTAATCTGACTCTAAATGCTTCCAAATGAAGCTCTACCTAATTATAATGATCTGAAAACACTGTTTTCTAAGCTCAAAGTTTTGCCACAGAGAGACAATCTCTTGCTGTGGTTGGACAAGAACCATCCTCAAAGGTTAGTACTGGAGGTTCAGGCATTTGCTGGCTATTTCCTGGAAACATAAATTTTATTGGAACTAAGCCATTCTTTGAAAATATAATAAAAGATGGGTGGAAATTTTCTTTTGGCTAAAGCAGTGATTTTCAAATGTTTTTCTTTCAAATGTGGAAAGATTAGCATTCCCTTACTAATTACAGAGCACTTATGGCATAGGGATTACTTAAGGTGGTATGTGAGTGGGAATAAAAAGTTTGACAACCACTGGGCTAAAGTATTTCTGAGCCGATCTTTGATTCTACAGTACAATGTGTGAGATTTATTCCTGTGGTGAAAATACATCAGCTTTTAAGAGAATCAAGCACATTTGAGGTTATCTCTGATTGTAGCCTCCGCACTGCATTCCAATCTATGTCCAGATACTTTGAGCCCTTCGCTTATCAAGGATTCATCTATTTCGCTTTAAAAATATTCATAGACTTTGGTTTTACCACCATTTTAAGAAGTACTCCAAATACACACAGCACTTTGGAGAAAAAAAATCACCTTTTCTTTGTCTTAAATGGGGAATTAAAAGAAACAATCATCTCCAATTCTAGATTCCTTCACAAGGACATTTCACAGAACCATAGAACATTACAGCACATAAACTGGCTCTTCAGACCTTCTAGACTGTGCCCAAATGTTTTCTGCCTAGTTCCACTGACCTGCACCCAGTCCATAGCCCTCTATTACCCTCCTGTCCTTGTACCTGTCCAAACTTTTAAATGTTAAAATTGAGACCGCATTCACCACACATTCTCTCCCCTCTTTGTGTGAAGAATTTCCCTTTAAAATTATCCTCTTTCACTCTTAACCCATGTTCTCTGGTTTGTATCTCACTTATCCTCAGACATTCAGAATATTATTTGTTTCAATTCTCCCACTTTTCACTCTTCTCCAGCTGATTGAGTAAATCCTTGCTCAACATTTCCACAACATCTTTAGTATAGTTTAATTTATTGTTTTGCTAAAGTGAGGTTTCAGTGACCAGTCTAGCAAATCAACTCTTAACATTCATACAGCCGTACAAAGAGCAGGGTAAGAACACAATTACAGAGCACAGGGTTGTCACATTTGTGGCCCGAAATGTGAAGTTAATAAAACATCGAACACAAGTTTTATCAGGTAAACTTCTCAGTGTCTTTATTTTCCAGTTTCCTTTGTTCTCCTGCTTGTGCTCTTATCTCTCTCTCATACCAAGTCACTTCCGGTACATCTCATACATATTTATTATCCTGACAAGGGTTACAATGAGGAAGATCAACTAATTCACAGCAAGGGCAGCATTTGAGAACACGATTGAGGGGTTCATTAAGCGGTAGCCTAAAGGCTACGGGAAATAAACAGTCTTTTAGCCTGTTGATGGACAATTTCACTCTTTGGAACTTCTCGCAATGGGAAAATGTCTGGTCTGGAATAGGTCCTTCAGTATGTTGGCTGCCTAACCTCGACATTGGGAGGTGTAGATGATGCAGAGTTGTAGGTGTATTGTGACAGAGTATATAGAGGCGGTTTGGGATGAATTGTTAGAGCAGCTTGCACACACACATTTTAAAAGACAGAATATTTTTTGCAGGAGGCAACAAAGTATCGACAGCAGCTTGCCTGGGAGAGCATGTGATCTTTGAAGGCAGAGGAGGACAGTTTTGCTCTCAGAGAGGGAGGGTGTGAAACAGAGAGTGAGGAGACAGAAGTTAGTTCCAGAAGGACAAGCTGGCAAACTTTGGAAGGCTGCCTGGTCAAAGGAGGAATTTGGCAGTCTGAAAGGTGACCTGAAAGAAAGAGGATCATCTGGAGAACCCTAAAGGGGACAAGTTTCATCAGCAAGACTGATTGAGAAGGAATCAGTTGTGGATGTCCTGGGAAAGGAATCTCTCTCTGAAAACCAACAAGAACCCTCCTGAGTGGTAACCATTTGCCTGTTAAGCATCAAAGACTGGTGAACTTTGTTAATGCTAACTTCTGTGCACAATACAATAATTGCCTGCAACCAGTGAGATTGGACTGTGATCCAAATAACTTTTCTAATCTTAAATATACATTACACACACCTGCGCTTAGTATTAAAGGGGGGAATTAAGTAGTTAGGTAGGTTAAGTAATAAAGTTTAAGTCTGTTTTCTTGTTCAAATATAATTAAAAACTACTTTTGTTAAGTAACCCGGTGTTGTGGTGAATATCTATTGCTGCTAGTTTTGGGGTTCCTCTGGACTCCGTAACAGTATACAGAGAGGAGGGAAGTTTGTGACACAGTTTGAGCTGCATTTAACACTTTCTACTGCTTATTCCAATTTTTTAGTTGAATATTTTATTTAATCAACATATATAATATTGAGTAATTGACAATAATATACCATTGTAGCAGCAGCTACACTCCTACAGAAAGAACACACAACCAGACAGGTTGAACTCAGTGAGCAGAACTGATTTATTGCAGGCTGCTGGGCTGCACTTATACTCCCAGCCTGGACCTGGCTGAGAACCATGCTGACGTCACCCGGGCGTCATGTGGTCCCCCAGCGCAGGCTTCGGAACCCTGTGCTGAGAAGAAGGAGAAACCCCTGATGG
Source organism: Narcine bancroftii (assembly GCF_036971445.1). Classification (NCBI taxonomy): domain Eukaryota; kingdom Metazoa; phylum Chordata; class Chondrichthyes; order Torpediniformes; family Narcinidae; genus Narcine; species Narcine bancroftii. Next base: position 218,018,772 of record NC_091474.1, on the reverse strand, counting down.
TGCCATTTTGTCCGGCAGCCCCGCCACGTGGATTACAAACGGGGCCAGTTCACCTGCCTAGTGGCGTGCCGCCACACCATAGTAATATAATAGAATTTTAACCAATATATGCCAAAACTATATGTAAGAAAAAACTAAAATCTAAGATCTAAAAACTAAATAAAAAATAATTACCTACTACAAATAAAAACTAAACCCACTACTAACCTACCCTCCCCCCTAAACGTCTAATTGCAAAACTAAAATATATATTTCATTATAAAACAGTTCCAAGTAATTAATTCGAATTGCATCAGTTGACACTCATAGATATTATAAAATTATTATACCTCAGGGAAAACTTCAATGATCAAGAAAGAAAATCATAATTTTATTTTCATTATTTTTGCCAATTAACCCCAAATTTGTAAAAATAAGGAATATTTATCCCTTAAATTATACATAATATTTTCTAATGGAATATAACTTTGAATCTCAGCATGCCATCTATCTAATGTTAAAGAAAAATCAGATTTCCATGTTACAGCAACACATTTCCTTGTTATTACTAAGACCAACTTAACAAATTGAAATTGAGAATCAGACAGTGGTGATTTAGGAGTGACACTTTCAAAATTTCCTAACAAAAGTAATTCCAGGTTTAAAGGAAAGTTCATACCTGTTATCCATTGCAAAAATTTAATAATAGAAACTCCAAAAAGGTTGACCTTTGAACAAGACCACATAGAATGAAGAAAAGTTCCAATTTCTGTTTCACATCTAAAACATTGATCGGATAAATTTGATCTCCATCTATTCAATTTCTGAGGAGTTATATACAATTGTAAAAACTTATTCCAATCTTGTGCAGACCTACTCCCATAACAGCAAACATTTGGGAACTAAATATCTGTGGATACATAGAGTACACTGGACAACACATTTTTTCAAACTGTTTGCTTTTTGAAATAAAAGGATTATGATAGACAACTTCAAGCTGAACAGAAGAATAATTTCTGATTTGTTGTGTCACATATGAAGTTGGAGAAATATTAAATTCATTTTTATTAAATTTAGTATTAAATGTATACTTGCCACAAATGTAATAGAATGTATCTCAGCTGTTACGATATTGACATTTCTGCTGTATTGAATCTTCCTGAAGACAATAAATGTGATTGTTAAGTACACTCACTCTGCTGTTGTCTGATGAACATGTGCATCAACGTGTTCAATCTATATCAATGCAATGCACATCTGTACATGTCAGCTGCTTTTAAAGCCTGTCTCCATCTATCCTGACTACCCAGGCCTTAGACAATATTTGCATAGCACCTGCACTCCAGGCATGATTGGACTGACCAAAACAGCTTGCTTTGTGGACAATATCCTTGTATACTTATAACATATGTTGTTATGTCCTGTCATATCTTATCTAAAAAATGGTATGTGATAGAAATGTTTTAAGGTGGTATTCATAATCAGAAACCAAAAATTCAAGTGTTCAGGAAGCAAAATCTTCACTGTGCAGTGGTATCAGAAGATAGGCCGAAGGCCTGGTTCTTCCGCTTAAAAATGGAATTAAATCTTTGGAGAAAAGAGACATTGGATCAGAAGTTGATGATTTCCTGTAGGTCGGATTAAGAAAATGAAAGGGTAAAAAAGACCCTGATGTAAGTTGTATACAGGCCTCCAAACCGTAGTCAGGATGTGGCATGCAAACGACGGAGGGAGATAGAGAAGATATACAAAAAGTTCAATGTTACAATAATGTGTGATTTCAACAGGCAGGTCGATTGGGAAATCCAGGTTGGTACTGCATCCCAAAAGAAGGAATTTATTGAATGCCTACAAGATGGCTTCTTAAAACAGTTTGTGGCTGGAAAATTGCAATTCTGGATTGTGTAATGAACCAGAGTTGATAAGACAGCTGAAGGGAGGGGAAACCACAGGAAACAATGATTATAATAGGATAGAAATTGCCTTGCAGTTTGAGAAAGATAAAATAAAATAAAGGAGACCATAGAGGTATGAAAGAGGAACTGGGAAAAGTTGATTGAAAAGGAACATGAGCAGGGAGGCTGGCAGAGCAGCAAGAAGTTTCTGCAAGAAATAAGGAAGGTGCAGGTCAGGTATATACCAAAAAAATGCAATATTCGAATGGAAAAATGACATAACTGTGGCTGATAAGAGAAGTCAATCTCGAAGTAAAAGCAAAAGAGAGGGCAGCCAAGGAATTTTTAAAAATTAGTGGGATGAGACAAGGCTGGGAAGCTTTTAAAAGTGTACAGAATGCAACGAATAGGGTCATTAGGAATGCATAGATAAATTTTGAAAGGAAGCTAGCATGTAATATCAAAAATTAAAATAAAAGCTTTTTAAGCATATTAAGGGTTTAAAAAAGAATAGATGTAGGACTGAAAGAAAATGATGCTTAAGATATTGTAATGGGAGACAAGGAGAGGTCAGAGGAACTGAATAAGTATTTTGCATCAATCTTCACTGTGGAAGACATCAACAGCATATTGAACTTTCAAGGGTGTCAGTGCAGAAAGGTGCTTGGAAAGCTAAATAGTTTAAGGATAGATAGGTTTCATGGACGAAATGGAATGTCACCTTGGGTTCTGAAAGAAGTAGCTGTAGTGATTATGGAAGCATTGGTAATGATCTTCCAAGAATCAATAGATTCTGGCATTGTTCTGGAGGACCAAAAAATTGCAAAGATCACCCCACTATTAAAAAGGAAGGGAGGCAGTAATTATAGGCTTCTTAGCCTAACAGTGGATGTTGTATATTTGGATATTCAAAGGTCTCTTGACAAGGTGCCTCAAATTATTCTGCTTAACAAGATGAGAGCTCAAGGAATTACAGGAAAGATACCAGCGTGGCTGATTGACATGAAACAGAAAGTTGGAATAATGGCATCTGGTTGGCTTCTGGTTGCCGGTGGTGTTCTGCAGTGGTCAGTGTCAGGACCACTTCTTTTTGCATTGTCTGTTAGTGATGTGGATTGCGGAATAAATGGCTGTGTAGCTACGTTTACAGATGATAGGAGGAGGGGCGAAGAGTGAGGGGGAAGTGGAAAGGCTGCAGATAAACTTTGAGTGATGAGGAGAAGGGGAAAAGAAGTGGCAACACGAAATACAATGTTGGAAAATATATGGTCATGCATTTTGGTAGAAGGAAGAAGAGGGCAATCTACTATTTGGTTAGGGGAGAAATTTCAAAATTTTGAGGGGCAAAGGGACTTGGGGTTCTTGTGCAGGATCTTCTCTCTTTGAGATACGCAAATGATTAACCCCCAGGTTGAGTTGGTGGTGAAGAAAGAGAATGCAATGTTGGCTTTCATATCTAGGGGATAGGATAGAAGAACAGGGATGTGATGTTGAGGTTTTATAAGGCACCAGGTTCAATTTTGGGTTCCCAGTTAAGAAAGAATATGCTGGGGAGTGTGCTTCCCCACCGCCACCGCCCCCCCCCCCCCCACCCCAACACACACATTTCCTGGCCATTCACCAGCTCCTTTGTTTTGCTGATATCAAAGGAGTAGTTGTTACCCAGACACCAGGTCACCACACTCTCCAACTCCTTCCAGTTCTTCATCTCCATGTTTAAGATAGGATGATGTTGGGGCAAGTGCTCGGGAGCTTAAGTGGTTAGACAGCTGCCAGGCCACTCTGAAGAAATGCTGGACCATTAATGTCAAATAACTTGAACACGAATATTGTATGGCTTGACAAAAAAAGGCCTTGTAGCGATTCAGTTCAATTATGCCTGAAACCTCTGTAAATTTACTGAAGATTTTTACACAGTTATTAAATAATGAAATGCATGAAAAAGTGACAGTCAATGCACAATCCAACTGGATGGTTTGATCGTTGAATATCCTGTTGACTCCATTTTCTTGTGAGTAAATAATATAATCTGAAGTGTTACTAATTTACTGGCATTGATTGAAATGCATTAACTAAATTGATAGTTTTATATTCTACATTAGCAGCTTCAAACATGAAAAAAGCCTTTATTTAAAAAAATGCTCTGCTGTACACACTGTGGATTAAAGTGACTATAAATAATAATGGGTTATTTTATTTCTTGTTTTGTGGAAGCAACAAAGTATTGTGGTTTAAAACTGCAGTGAGATAATACTTCATGTTTTCACATATCACAGTTTCAGTTGGATAAGAGGTATCTTTATAATAACCAATTATATGATTAGTATAGTAGATAGCTCAATGCTGTTACAGCGCCAACGACCTGGTTTAGAATCCAGCGCTGTCTGAAAGGAGTTTGCACATTCTCTCTTTGTCTGCCTGGGCTTCCTCAAGGTGCTTCAGTTTCCTCCCACCCTTCAAAATGCAGGTGGTTGTAGGTCAATTGGGCATAATTGCGCAGCACGAGTTCGTGGGCTGGGACGGCCTGATACTGTGCTGCATGTTTAAATTTTTAAGTATTAAAACATGCCTCATACGCCAATTTGCAGACTGCACAATTGATAGCAATCACTGTCTAACGGTTTAAACTTATCTCCCAAGAGATCCAATAAACAAAAAAAAAGCTACTCGCCTCATTTCTCTGCTGTTTCCTCAGTTATAAGGGCTCTTTTGTGCTGCTCTTTATTACCATGGGATAAATGCAGCCCATCGGAGACAAAAGGCTGGGATTTCAGCATTTCTGAGGAAATTCCTTGTGTAAACCCTTTAATTTTTTTTTAAATTAAAATAGCTTTAATTGCTTTTACTAGATTTACTTCGCAGATCTATTATCCTTTTGGGAAATTTCCAAATCTTTCTCGCACTTTAATCTTTGGCTTTGTGTATTCTATATGTGTATTTCTTTAAATGTTCTTTCTTTGGCTTGGCTTCGCGGACGAAGATTTATGGAGGGGGTAAAAAGTCCACGTCAGCTGCAGGCTCGTTTGTGGCTGACAAGTCCGATGCGGGACAGGTAGACACGATTGCAGCGGTTGCAAGGGAAAATTGGTGGGTTGGGGTTGCGTTTTGGGTTTTTCCTCCTTTGTCTTTTGTCGTTGAGGTGGGCTCTGCGGTCTTCTTCAAAGGAGGTTGCTGCCCGCCAAACTGTGAGGCGCCAAGATGCACGGTTTGAGGCGTTATCAGCCCACTGGCGGTGGTCAATGTGGCAGGCACCAAGAGATTTCTTTAGGCAGTCCTTGTACCTTTTCTTTGGTGCACCTCTGTCACGGTGGCCAGTGGAGAGCTCGCCATATAACACGATCTTGGGAAGGCGATGGTCCTCCATTCTGGAGACGTGACCCATCCAGCGCAGCTGGATCTTCAGCAGCGTGGACTCGATGCTGTCGACAAATGTAGTCAAGGGTGAAAAAGCTACGGTGACAATTATCCTTCTAACACTCAGGCCAGGTAATGCTGGAACACATTCTAGAGAGAGAGAATTTTCCTTCAGTCCACCTTGTCAATGCTGAGCAACTTGTCTCCCTGAGCTAAGGCCATTTTCCTGTGTTTGACCCATATCCTTTAAAAACCCTTCCTATTCCTATCTCAATATATTTATTTAAAAGCTATAATTTTACCATCATCCACTTCCACTGGCAGCTCATTCTATATACCCACCATCCTCTCAGAAGAATGAAAGGTGAGCTCACAGAAAAACCATGATGAAAAGGATAGACAAGATAAGTAAGACTAGCACTCGGGAATATAACCTCAGGATCTGGCAGAATAGATTTAGAAGAGAGAAGAGAAGAGATTCCTTTTCCCAGACAGGAGGAATCGGTGGAATTCTCTGCACAAGGAAGAAGTAGAGGCTACCCCTTTTGCATAGTGGTTAGTGAAGAGCTCACCTCACTGACAAAAGGCAAAGGAGGAAAAACCCAACACCCAACCCCAACCAACCAATTTTCCCCTGCAGCCGCTGCAACCGTGTCAGCCTGTCCCGCATCGGACTTGTCAGCCACAAACGAGCCTGCAGCTGACGTGGACTTTTTACCCCCTCCATAAATCTTCGTCCGCGAAGCCAAGCCAAAGAAGAAAAGTGAAGAGCTATTGCATCACTAGTGACACTAGTTCAAACTCACCGCTGTCTGAAAGGAGTTTGAACGTTCTCCTTGTGTCTGTGTGGGTTCCCTCTGGACGCTCCAGTTTCCTCAACCTTCCAAAAACATAAGGGGGCTGTAGGTTAATTGGTGTTTTTGTGGGGTGGGGGGGGTACGGGCTTGTGGGCCGGAAGAGACTCTTACTATATGCTGTATGTATTAAATTTAAATTTATATAAATGACAACTAGCAGTGGCCTGATCCTAGTTATTCACAGATGAATTTTTGCTTAACTCAGACTTCGTGTTTTACAGGGAAAAAAACAAACTTATCATATTTAAAATCTGATATCTGAAGGAAACTTCTAATGTGAGAGGATAGCCAGAGACAATTAAATGACTCAGTACACTACATTGTAGAGTCGAGGGACACTTGGTTGCATGGTTAATAGACCATTAAGAATGCTTCCACAGATGTCTATTAAATCACGAATGAATTCAGAATGGTCGGATAGCATCACCACTTATCTGCAAATAAGGGGTGATCTTGCTGTAATTGGATCTGTGGTGTGATGGTGACTTGAATGATACCCTAACAGCATAGTGAAAGAATCATCTACCAGAGGTGATCAGCGCTTGACCCAAAGGTTCATTCGTTCACCAGCTCATTTATGCACTTTTGATGCTGTCAAATTAAAAGATATCCAGTGGGAAAAAAGGCCAGTCTACTGAAATTGAAACCGTCTGATACTGACTTGAATTTATAAAATGCTTAGTAATGTACATATTTATGCTGCTTTAATTATCTAATGATCGAACCCATGCAGTATGATCAGATAAATGCATTATTTATTTTCAGCTTGCTTCCTCTTCACTGTCTGAGGGGAAAGGGGAGAAGTTGCTCTTGAATGGATGGTTAAATTATTTCTGGAAGGATTAAAGGGGTCATGAGGATTTATTTCCACTCAGAGATGGTAGTTGTCTGGACCTCACTTCCTGAGTGACCATTAGAGACAGAACCTTTCACAATACTTGAAAACTGCTTGGACCTACATTTGATGAGCCAAAATCTTCATGGGTGAAACACGAAAGTCTGCAGATGCTCTGACTGGAGTAAAACATACCAAGATGCTGGAGGAACTCAGCCGGTCTTTACATCATGCATGAAACACAAAGATATATTGCGAAAGTTTCAGGCCTGACCTCTTCTTCAAGGAATAACTTGAAGGAGCAACGCTGCTATTCCTTGAAGAAGGGCTCAGGGCCTAAACTTTGGCAATGTATCTTTGCGTTTCATGGACATTGAAAAGACCTGCTGAGTTCCTCCAGCATTTCGGTGAGTTTTCATGGCCACAGAGCAGGAGATAAGTTAGCAGATAGTACAGATGAACAGTTATGGCACAACTAGCGCAGCAGTTAGGGCAACACCTTTACAGCGCCAGCAACCCAGGTTCAAATCTGCCACTGTCTGTAAGGAATTTGTGCATTCTCCTCGTGCCTACAAGGATTTGCCCTGGGTGCTCTGGTTTCCTCGCACATTCCAAAGGGGCTTGGGGTTGGTAGCGTGGTGATACAACCACCAGCCTTCTTCAGGGGGTGATCTCTGTACCTGCAGAAAGACCACCTAACACCTGGCCGGCTGTCAATAAGCTGACCTGAATATAGACCTGAGCCGGCCCCTCCTGAGCCAGTCACACGGGGAGCCACCAAAGCATGAACTGACTTTTATCTGAATGAAGCCTGTTGTACAGCCTTTCGAGTTTTGTGGTTACTTGCTCCTCCCTCAGCGCACCACAGGTAGATTCATTGGTTACATGGTGTATCTGGGCAGTGTGGGATCAGAGGCTGAAAGGGCTTGTTATCCTGCTGTATCTCTGATAATTTATTTAATGTAATGGGCCAAATGTTCTCCTGTATTTTCATGAATTTTCTATATTCAGAACCTACACAATATCATTTTAAAAATTAATGGAAACCCCATTTTGTGGTGAAGACCAGCACATCATTCGCCTTCCTAATTTTAACACATGAAAAGTAGAAACTTGAAACAAAAGGAAACTTAAAGTAAAACAGAACAGGAAACACACTGAAAACATTCAACAGATTAGACAGCATCTGTGGTGAGAAAAAACAGATTGCTGAGCTAACATCAGAATTAAAAATTTGGATGGAGGTGAGGAGGAGCTGCTTTTCCCAGAGGGTAGTGAATCTATAGAATTCACTTCCCATTGAAGCAGCGGAGGCTACCTCAGTACATACATTTAAGACAAGGTTGGTTAGAGTTTTACTAAGAAAGGGAATTAAGGGATTTAGGGAAAGGTCAGTGGAGATGAATCTATCATCAGATCAGCCATGATCTCATTGAATTGCAGAGGAGGCTCGATGGGCCGGATGGCCATTTCTTGCTCCTATTTCTTGTGTACTTAAGAATAACAGAAATAAAACATGTTTTAATTGCAGAAATGTGAGAGTTAGGGTTTGTGGTGTTGGGGTAAAACAAAGGTAATATCTGCAGTTGAATGGCGATGAAATGACAGAGTGAAGATTGGCGGAGACAAAATGGGGAAGACATGTTTGTCTTTTAAAAGAAATCCATATATTTTCTGTGGTGACTGATTATTCCACGATTCCAAGATTCTGTTGTTACATATTTACAGACCATGCATTTCCAGAGCGATTCATGGTTCTGAAGATTGAATCACCTCTTCAGCCTGGAACAGGGAGCATATTCTTCAAAAGCCTGTCTTCAAAGACCAAGTGCATACTGGGAATGGCTGCCTTCTGGATTATTCTGAGAACTTCCCAGTTTTCTGATGAATGCACGATCATCTTTTAATCCATTCTGCAAGCGATTTTCAAAGATCTTGCAAAGTAAGTAGCTGTCTCTGTCCCTTTCAATGTAATCTTCATGCAGTAAAATTTTAAGAGGAAAGTTTAAACCATATAACCATATAAACCGTTTACAGAGTGGAAACAGGTCATATCAGTCCTTTGAGTCTGCGCCGGTTCGCTTGAATAACTCAACTAGTTCCCCCCTCCCACTCTCTGCCCATAACCCTCCAACTCCATCATGTATAAAATAGTGAACCATGTACATAATGCAAACTTATGCCAACCAATCAATATAGAAGCAAGTAGCATTATGGAGCAAGCTAATTAATGAATTGATATGGATATTCATTAAAATGGACCACTTGCTCAAACACTGCACACTTTCTATAAACTTTACGAGGCAGATCTCAGATTTACAATTTGCTTAAATTGAAAAGTGAAAGGAATAGCTCTCAGACAACACTGTAAATAAGTTATTAGAATAGTAATGCAATATAGACATCCAGCTCCATCTTATCCAGGCACCATGTAAAATGCTGAGATGTCCAAACATGCATATGCACAAATAAATTGGATTATGTGTGCAGAAATAAAAGGCACAGAGGAAGAATGAGCAACCCTTAGAAAGGGGGGGGGGTGTAGAAACACAATATTTTTTGTCAATTGCAAGGGATAGGATGTCATGTTACAGTTGTAAAAAAAAGTGGATCGGCTGCACTTGGAGTATTGCGTGTTTTTATCACTATAATAACGGAAAGTTTTAATGAAGTTAAAATGAGTATAGAATAGATTTATAGGCACAGATTGGAAGGCTTGAGATATTAAGAGAATTCTGCCAAGCTGAGCCTGTTTTCACTGGAACATAGAGAGGCTGAGATGTGACACGATAAAGGTATTGTAGCGCGTCGAATGACTCAAAGTCTTGTTGACTCAAACCAAGGCTTTTATTAGCAAAAGACCGGAGCGCATTACATTGAGGTCGACCAATCCAGACTGACCTGGGTCTGGTTAGAAGCAGCCCTTTATGACCTGCCAGTAGGCGTGGCTACAGCTCTCAGCCAATCACTACCGCTATATGTAAATATAAACAAATATATACATTGATGATATTATCCTGTACTATCACAGGTACGTAAAGTCATGGTAGGCATAGATTGTGTAGAAAGTGTCTAAAACTGGAGGGCAGAAGTTTAAGGAGGAATCGAAAAGAGGACCTGAGAAGTAAATCTTTCACACAGTAGTTGATATCTGGAGTGAGCTGTCAGAGGAGGTGGTGAAGGAAGGAACAGTAATAACATTTGGAGTATTTGGACAGGTATTTGAATAAGCAGGACATAAAGGAAAATGGAATTAATGCAAGCAAGTGGGATTAGTGTGGATAGGCCTGATGGTCAGCATAAATTGAGAAGGCACATATCTATGCTGGACAACTTTATGAGCTCCAAAAGTTTCTACTTTTCATGTGTTAAAATTAGGAAGGCGAATGATCTTATTCTTAGGAGATTTCCATGCTTTTTTGAATTCCATCTTCCCGATAATCCCTGAATTTTATTGCCCTTTTTGAATAATAGGAGAGTTAAGGGTTATGTGGACTTAAATGGATTTGCCAGATTAGCCATGAAATCTTTTTAGCATTATCACAATGGACAGCTCTTTCCCTGGGTAAAGTTAAATACAATCACACAGCAGGACAACATTTGTCCAACTGATCTTTTATATACACTCATTGGCCATTAATACCTTTTCATTGTCAAGATCTTCAGAGTTGATGGCTGTCATTTCAATAGCTGCAAACATCAAAATTGTATTCATGATTTAAAATGTACTTTTTGCTCATAAACTATCCACCGTTCAGCAACTCAAATCTCTTTCACATTCCTTCATCTTGAGAAATGATGGCCGAGTGAATGATCTAATAGATATCTTTTGAAAGACAGGATTCCCGACAAGAGCTTCAAAGAGAACAACTTAAGACCATCAATAGAAGGCAGTCATAAAGAAACCCAAGAAGGAATACAGAAGAAATTTCTTTATCCACCAAGTGATAAGAATGTATATTATGCTACCACAGTGAGTTGTTGACGTGAATAGCCTCAATAAATTTTCAGAACAAACAAGATGTGTATGATGGATGGCTTCAAATAAGGGAAGATGCGGGAGGAAGTGGAGAATAAATGTTACCGTGGTCTGATTGGCCGACGGGCCTCCAAATAATCAATTTATTCCCCATAATATTATGTCCACATTTACAAAATGCCACTCAAGCACTCAAGCTCAATGCCCAACTGCAATTGTTTGTTTAATTCGATTATAGATGCAAGAAATGTTTGTACCTTGGAAATAAGGATCAGGAATAACACTGGATTGAGATTTTCTTCCATTTTAATTTTTGCACAAAGTAACCATCAGTTACTTCAAAGGCGAGAAACTGAGAAGCTTTTATTGACAACAAACTGGAGGCACTTCCATGCTGGTCAATTGTCCTGGACTGAGGAGGGAGCTGTGGCTCAGATGCCTCAGGCACAGTCAGTAAGGGCACATGTCCTAACACATCCAGATATATGTACAGTGGTTTACCACAGGGTGTCTGTCTCTGATTGTTCCTGAGAAAGTGAAGGATCATCACTGCATATCCTTGTGGTAAAAGTACTCTTATGGTTGGGAGACAATTTCAAGGTTTGTTCCTGTGACTATAACCATATAACCATTACAGCACGGAAACAGGCCAATTTGTCCCTTCTAGTCCGCACTGATCCAAGTACCCTCCTCTAATCCCACTTACCAGTACTCTGCCCATATCCCTCCATCCCCCTTCCATCCATATACTTATCCAACTCTTTCTTAAATGACAAAATTGACCCTGCCTCCACTACCCATTCCACACAGTAACTATTCTTTGTAAAGAAGTTCCCCCTCATGTTACTCCTAAACCTTTGCCCGTCAACTCTCAACCCATGACCTCTTGTATCCATCTCTTCTACTCTCAATGGGAAAATCCTTTCCACATCAACTCTATCTCTCATTATCTTAAACACTTCTATCAAATCCCCTCTCAGCCTTCTACGTTCCAAGCAATAAAGACCTAATTTGCTCAATCTCTCCTTATATTCCAGATGCTGAAACCCAGGCAACATTTTTGTAAAATTTCTCTGCACTCTCTCTATCTTGTTAATATACTTCCTATAAATCGGTGACCAGAACTGCACACAGTACTCTACATTTGGCCTCACCAATGGCTTGTACAGTTTCATCATTACTTCCCAATTCCTATTTTCTATGCACTGATTTATATAGACAAGCATACTAAAGGCCATCTTCACCACCCTATCCACATGCGCTCCTACCTTCAGGGATCAATGCACCGTTATTCCTAGATCTTTCTGCTCCACCACATTCTCCAATGCCCTCCCATTTACCACATATGTCATGCTTTGATTATTCGTTCCAAAATGAAGCACCTCACACTTATCAGGATTAAATGAAGGAATTTCTTCCATATCAGGACAGCATAGGATTCAGGGAGGAACTCAAGTGGCAAATTTTCCTTCCCTATTGGCCTTGTATCTTTAGGAAGTTTCCTGAAAACTTTTTTCATAGCAATACTGCATTTACACTGGTTCACTGACATCTTAGCAGAGGATTGATATGAAATTATGGCATTTGTTTATTTTGTGCCTCAGAAGTACTTACTTGACTTAGCAAGTTTTACTCACCTCTTTCACTGCAGCAGTATGGAAATTCCCTTTCCTTCACACATGTCAATTTGCTCAACACCTCTCAACATGGTCATAACAGACTAAAACTGTGTGATATTTATGCACAAGAACAAATGCTAGCATCAACAGATATAAATAATTATCAGTTTTATTTTATCTCTCAGTCATGTCGCTCTGCATTTTGTTTCCTTCAAGTTCTCTGAAATGAATTCATGCTATGAAGCTAAAAAAAAGTCTGAAATTTCATTCCATTGTCACATATTCATACAGCAAAGAAATAAAGCATTTGGCCCTTACTTAGTCCATGCTAATGAGTGGGATCCCATCCTTATTTGTTCTATTTCTTAGCACTTGGCCATTAGCCTTCCATGCCCAGGTAATTCAAGCAAATATTTAGATACTTCTTGACCATTGGCATCATCTATACTTCCACCACTCTCTCAATATATGGGTTCATGAATCTGAGACAAACTTTATTGTCCAATTTAGACATTCCTGTCTTAGTGAAAACACATAGTAAATGTTGAAGGAATTCTGCCGGTTTTGCAGCATCCATAGGATATATTTACCAAAGTTTCGAGCCTGAGTCCTTCTTCAAGGTATATTACGTTTCTACTTCAAAGAATGCTCAGGCAGTGTATTGCAGTTACTCACTGCTCTCTGGCTGAAGAAGTTCTCCCTCAGATATCCTCCATAAATCTATTGCCCCTTACCCTCAATCCATCCTCGCTAGCTTTAACTAGTGTCTTGGGTAAACTTGTACCTCTCATTTTGTTCGTTTTAGATTGGTCACAGTGTTTGAGCTACCGAAAGAAAATAGACACACACACCGAGAGCAGTTCAGTTTATACAAATATTTATTACAAATTCAAAAGCTGATTTCAAACTACAATATGCAAGCCCTTCCCAACTATACTTATCAACACCTGGACTGGTCCCAACTGCCGAAGCGAGGCAACGACTCCACATTTGTAGTAGTTTGTCAGGGCGCTGATAGCAGCTTCTCCACCTCCCCCGACCGGGACGTTGGCTGGACTCTAGAAGTTCTTCTTCTTGCTGAGAGATCTTGCCACCTCTCGGAGAGTCTCAAACTTCAGCCTTTGGACCATGGCTTATATTACCCAAAAACTGCTCACCTATTCCCAGCACAGCAAGAAAGATAAGCGAGCAAGCTAGCATGCCTAGGCTTCTATCAAATAACATAATTTTCAGCTTATCACTTTGAATACAATGGTTTATTTTGCATCAAGGCTAGGCTTCTGACAGTCTGTGACCAAAACAAGCAGGAAGATTAAATGTTCTTGGTACACAGATGTCCTTTCGTCAGATAACTGCATCTCTGGCCCCTTGGTGGAATTTAGCTTATGTCCGCTGATTCTAAAACACAAGCAGGTTCTCAGCCGGGCAGAAGCAAAGGCTGCAAAAGTAAGAAACATGGTTAGAATTTTCCATTACAACTACCTTGGGTATATAACCATATAACAATTACAGTATGGAAACAGGCCATATCGGCCCTTCTGGTCTGCACTGATTTAAGTGAACTCCACTCATTCCACCTACCTGCCCCTTGCCCATAACTCTTCATCCCCTCACATCTATGTACTCATCCAATCTCCTCTTAAATGACAGAACTGAACCTGCTACAACTACCTCTTCCGGAAGGTCATTCCACTCAGCCACCATTTTCTGAGTGAAGAAGCTACCTCTTATGTTACTTCTAAAGTTTTTCTAACTGACTCTTAACTTATGACCCCTCATTTCAATCTCTTCTACTCTCAAGGGGAAGAGCCTATTCACATCTACTCTATCTATTCCCCTCATAATTTTATTACCTCTACCAAATCCCATCTCAACCTTCTAGGCTCCAATGAATAAAGATCCAGTCTACTCATTCTTTCTTTGTATTCTATATACTGCAATCCAGACAACATTTTAGTAAATCTTCTCTGCACCCTCTCTACCTTATTGATATCCTTCCTATAATTTAGGGACCAGAACTGCACCCAATATTCCAAACCTGGCCTCACGAATGCCTTGAACAGTCTCAATATCACCTCCCAGCTTTCTTCACCACCCTATCTACGTGAGACTCCACCTTCAAAGAATGCTGAACTGTTATTTCAAGATCTCTCTGTTCCCCTGCATTCCTCAATTCCCTCCCCTTCACTGCATGTTTCCTGTTGTGATTATTCTTCCCAAAATGAAGCACTTCAGACTTATCTACATTAAACTCCATCTGCCACCTTTCAGCCCACCCTTCTAAGCAGTCCAAATCCTTCTGCAGTCCCGAAAAACCATCCTCACTATCCACAACTCCCCCTATTTTTGTATCATCCACATATTTACTCACCCAATTTACTGCCCCATTATTCAAATCATTAATGTAAATGACAATCAACAAAGCACCCAACACCAATCCCCGAGGCACACTGCTCATCATTGGTTTCCATCCTGACAGACAGGTGACCACCATTACTCTCTGGTGCCTATCTTCTAGCCACTGTTGAACCCATCTGACTACCTCAACATCGATCCCTAGTGACTGAACTTTCCTCACCAACCTTTATCAAAAGCCTTACTGAAATCCAAATAGACCACGTCTGCTGCTCTACCTTCATCAACCTTTCTAGTCACTTCCTCAAAAAATACAACAAGATTTGTCAAACAAGACCTGTCCCTCACAAACCCATGTTGGGTGTCCCTGATCAGTCCCTGCCCCTCGAGATACTTATACATACTATCCCTAAGAATATTTTCCACCACCGATGTCAAACTTACTGGCCGACATTTGCTGGGCCTACACCTTGAGCCCTTTTTAAACAGTGGAACCACATTTGCAACACACCAATCCTATGGTACCACACCCTCCTCCAGTGACTCTTGAAAAATTACTGTCAGAGTCTCTGCTTTTTCCTCCCTGAATTCCCTTAAGGTCCTGGGGAAAATCCCATTGGGATCCGGAGGCATCCACCTTTGTATACCTCATAAATTCTAACACCACCTCTTTCCTAATCCATATCTATTCCATAATTACCCCTTTTGCACAATTATCCTACACAATTCTATATCCTTTACCCTGGTGAATACCAACAAGAAAAATTCATTCAATATCTCCCCCATCTCATTTGGCTCCTCACACATTCGTCCGCTCCGATTCTCTAGTGGACCAATTCTATCTTTCACTCTCCTTTTGCTATTTACATATTTGTGAAAACTCTTCGGATTTTCTTTCACCCTATTTGCTAGAGCCACCTTGTACCTTCTTTTCACTTTCCTAATTTCCTTCTTAAGCTTCTTTCTACAATCTATTTATCTTTCAAGCAACTCGTCCATCCCTTGCTTCCTGTATTTAATGTCAGCCTCCCTTTTATCTTGAACCAACTTCCTAATCTCTCTTTAAAACCATGTGCTGTATGCCTAAATTTAAACTTAAAATTTAAAACAATGAACTCACCCTGCAACCTTCCACAATATCAGCAACTGCATCAATTTGTCCTCTGTGAACCTACAGATATCACTAACACATCCAAATCTAAATCATTCACGTTTATTACAGACAACAAGGGTATCAGCTTTAATCCTTGTGACAGTCACAGGCATCCAATCACAAAAGAACATCCTACCATCACCCTCTGTCTCTTAGCAACAAGCCAACTTTACATTCAATTTGCCAATTTTCTTGGATCCACATTGGCCCTGACTTTTTCGACCATTCTCCCATGTGGATCTTGTTGAAGCCCTTACTGAAGTCCACGTCAGCTGTATCCACTGCACTACCCCCATCAATATACTTTGATACTTACATAAAGCAAAAGGTAAAATATATCATGCATATTACATTTTAATGTATTATTATGTGACAAAGAAATTAACCTTGAACCTTGATATCTCTTCAAAATATTCAAACTCTTTGTTCAGATGGGATCTGACAAAGCCATGCTACCCATCTCTGATTTGTTCCTGTGTATCCAAGTGACCCTGTTTCTCAGAATTTGTGAAAATTCTTTGAAATTAGTTTAAAGGTAACTTGTAGCAACTGTGTAGCATTCTGAGTGGGCGCATAGCGCAGTATCACGATCCGTTGCCAGTGCAGCTCACCAGTGAATGTGTAGAGCTGTGGGCCAGACCGCTATGCACTTACCTGGGCAATGGACCGTGTATGGGCGATACTGCATGCCAAGTAATGGCACATTGGATTGCTATGCCTCTTTCTGGAGGGTGCAGTGCTCCTTCCATGCTTACTTTAAATCCGCTAGCCCCACGGATTGGTGGAAAACACATCGTGAGGTCACCACACCCCCCGTCCCCTGGAGCCCGGGATGGGAGGGATATAAAAGGAGCATGGGAAACTCAGATATATAGTCTTTGATTGACTAACCCTATGTATGTGTGTTGATTTAGTAGCCCTACCAGAGTAGTCGCTACAAAGTGCAATTTCTTTGTCTCTGGCACTGGTTCTTCAAATGTTGCTTTGGATTGGAGATAAACAAGAACATTTGCAGATGCTGTGGTCTCGTGCAATCCAGAAAAGTACTGGAGAAACTCAGCTGGTCATGAGGCATCCACAGAAAGTAAAAGGCAATTAGTGTTTTGGGTCTGAACCCTTTGATGGGAATCTTAAGATTTTCTGAGTTTTTCCAGCACTTTTGTGTTTTTGCATTGGATAATTAGGAATTAATTTTTGATTGAGGTGTTGCGATATCTCTCTCCTGCTCTATGCATCAAAAAAAACCCACATTTCCTTTTATATAAAGACTCAAGTGTCCCATACAGAGTTTTTAAGCAAACTGAGAAGGAATTTTACTAAATTTATGAAAGATTTACATTGGATTTAGTTCTCAATCTGATGCATCACTTAGGGGGTAATATATCCAGCAATTTGCATCAGCGCTTGCAAAGGTCATGCAAAAACTCACACAGATAATTAATTACTATTGGCATTGCTGTGAATTGTGTTATAATTCATGTAAGTAAGCCCTAATTAAAACTTGAGAGACTGGGGAGTCAGGTAATCTCTTATGAGAATAATTTCTGTACTTCAAAACTTTTGTTGTCCATTCTAGTTACACTTTAAAGTAATAAAGGTGCCATTAAATGCATAAGCAACTTAGCTCGCAATTTCAAATAATGGATGTATTTTATCTCCAAACTAAATAATTGCAAACACCTTTTAATTTTAGTGTCTCAATTTGCCAATTTAACTTGGAGGATAGCAGTCAATTGAATGCCAACTTTTACTGATGAACCCAACCTATTGACTTGGTTTTGAGTTTTATTGCTAATTCTGACATGTTGAGATGAGCCTTTCAGCAAATCTTCCAGAAACCTTGATCCAGCTAGATCAGTACATGATTCTGGAAAGTATGCACTGCCAATCTTGTAACAAAAAATATGGGACCAACTTTTGTAATGACTTTAATTCTCTTTATCAACACTATAGAGGAAGTGTTCTCAATGTGTTTGAAGAACTAAGTACACCTGCAAGTATATATGGGTTCATGAATGTGAGACAAACTTTATTGTCCAATTTTGATATTCCTGTCTTAGTAAAAGCACATAGTGGATGTTGAAAGAATTCAGCTGGTCTTGCAGCATCCATAGGAGGTAAAGATATATTTACCAACATTTTGAGCCTGAGCCCTTCTTCAAGGTATATTACGGATATACTTCAAAGAATGCTCAGGCCTGAACTGTCGGTAATATATCTTTACCTTCTCTGGATGCTACTAGACGAGCTGAGTTCCTCCACTACTTACTCCAACAGTTCTTAACCATTTTTTTTCCCACTCACCACCTTAAGTAATCCCTTACAGAGCATCTATGACATAGGATGCTATAGATGGTCTATGGTTAGTAAGGGATTACCTAAGGGGGAATGTGAGTGGAAAGAAAATGGTTGAGAACCATTGATTTATTGTGTGATTTTATTACAATCACATTGTCTGCAGACTTAAGTGTTTCATTCCTGACCTACTCCCTCTGAAGGTTGGAAGTTTCATTGGAAGTGTAAAAGAGCTGTAGAACAATGACAAAGACAATGACAAAGGAGATTGCCAGAACACTGTAGACCATTGTAGTATTTGGTTATCTATCTCAGAGTTCTTGAGAATCAAGGCTTGGGAAAGCCCAGCCCATTCCTGAATGGTAAGAACATTCACTAATACATCAGACTGGGAAAAAAAAACACAAGGATGTTCAAGGCCTTGGGAAAATAATCAGCACATTTTTATAGTTGGAATTTTGACATAAGAAAGCTGGGAAAATGTAGAGGGTGGAATAGGATATTACAATGGTAGTAATGTCTGGAGCTAAAGAGGAAATAGGAAATTATCAGGAACACTTGGCATTTTATCACCTCCAAATTTTGTTATGAGTTTCCAGGAGTTGCTTTTAGATGTAATAGTTTTTTTTTCTGATCTATGAAATAAAACATCATGTTGATTGACTGAAAAGGGGAAAGAAATTTGCTAATTAAGGTTTACAAAAGTAAATGATATTAGACTTCAAATTTTGTAATAGCCCACTACTGTGACCATTATTAATTGTATAATATCTGAAAATAAAATTGTAATTAACAAGTCATACTTAGAGCAGGTATTGCCCATATTGGCAAGTGTTTTAATAGAAGAAATCTACCATCACATTCCAACATTGATTAAACAAAGCGTTCATTTTTGGTTTGGCTTAAGACAGAACTTTTCATTGACTCACTGTACTTTGAATGTTATTCAAGGCATTAGGCAAAGTTAATGAGCATTTGACTGAGCAAGTATTAGTTTACCCAGAAGCAATTTCCTCTAAATCCACTGTTTCTAAATCTATCAGAATTCATTGCCCTTGAAGTAATGCAACTAGGGCCCAACTGCCTTTGAAAACAAACTTATGAGTTTCAACTCTGTTCAATAGTTGTATCTGATGTGATGTACAAGTTTCAATTCTTTACATATTGCCACTCTTCTCCTCCCAGTCATTTCACAAAAGCTTCTTAAAGTTAATCACTTGGATTATTGCACAATGGGTGTGACCTTCTCTGCATTGTTGGCTAGAAGAGCCATTTTATTCAAATGGAAAGACTAGACCTCCAAAAGTGTTTCAATGGTTCTCTCATATGATGTCCTGTTTAAGTTTTAAAAAGCATTGATATCGTGTACATGATTCATTGGTGAAATGTAAAGATACACGGCAATCTTTTATGTCTTATTTTCATTTGATGTGAATGTTTTTATATGATTAGATGTACTCACTCTTCCAGATGAGATATAGTCTTACCCTTGTTTTTTGATTGACGGTATGAATCAAAAGATACAAAATATATGTAACCCTCAGGATAAGATGTTCAGATTATATTTTGTTTTTTTATAGAATAGGTTAGGTATGTATGTATATATATGTACACACACACACACACACACACACACACACACACACACACACACACACACACACACACACACACACACATTTGACATATTTTCTGTCTTTATCAATGCAGTGGAGGGGTGGGGGGAACTGAGTTTATACTGTTTGAAGTTTAATCTTGGTATGTATACGTAGGTGATATTGTATTTTCAGTTTTGTTCCCTTTTCTTCATTAAACTGTATTTATTATAAAAACAATGAAAAAGAAAGGATTATTTCTCTATTTTGTTGAAGGTCTTGAACATTTTTAAATGAGAATTGGTTACTTGATCCACTGATCTAGGAAAGTCTGCTGACTGAAGAGATGGAATTGATTTTGTTTTCCGGTATGTCAATACCAAATTATGATGATGGCCATCATCAGATCATAATGAGTTACAGCATAGAAAACAAGCTCCTTGTCCACAGCTAATATAATCCCCATTTTGATTAATCCTGCCTCATTCCAATTTTTATTCTCCATCAACTCAAACCCCTAATTCCCAGATTTTACCACTTATCCCACATTCTAGGGACAACTTAAAACAGTAGTCAGTTAACTGGACATTCCTGGGATTTGAAGGAAACTGCAACATTTGGAGGAACCCAGACAGTCACAGGGAGAATGTGCAAACTCCACAGACAGCACCAAAGGTCAAGTCTGACCCCCAGATCTCAAGAATTATAAGGCAGCGACGATGTGTGCCACAGTGCTGCATGGAGTTTCAGAAATTCTTGAAACTTTGAGGTCTTCCTCGAGAAATTTCAGTGGTTGAACTGATTGTTTGGTAGATTTTTCTGTCTCAGCTTCTTTCCCTTTTTATTGAAGAAGGGTAAGTTCCTCCTTCCATTGCTATAGTTCATCTGGCAAGCTATTTGCCTCCAGCAAAAGCTCCCAGGGAGAGTTCATGTGCCCATCCTCCAACATATAGCTCGGAGGTGTACTGTCTGATGAAGAAAGAGCCAATCCGATGATTCAGATCTCTAGCATGTGCTTTTACTGTGGGGTTACTTCTCTCTTGTATTCAATCATTGTATTGTTGGTGCACTGTTCTAGGAGATGAATCCAAATGCTGTCTCACTCAAGATTCACTCATGTCCATTTTCTTCCCTAAAGTGAACTGCACTGCATTTCTTAACAGAACTGGCAGGCAAAACCATTTTCTCATGCTATGTTGAGTTCTATTGCCTCCAATAGCAGTGTTCACTTCAAGTATTCTATGTCTTGATACACTCTGTGGGTTCTTATGTCAGTTTTTTCCCCCTTTCTCCGCCTTCCAGGCATTTGGAATGTCGCACTCCTGGTATCACATCTGCATTTTTTTCCCCCCAGTGCCTTGTACCCTTGTTATTTGGACTTCACATCCCCAAGTGTGATGCAACATGAATCATTTTCTGCTCCTGTTTTGTCCCTCCAGAAATAAACCCTTGTGCTTGGCTTGATTTATTAATAAATTCCACTAGACTTTGTCTATTTTCCACTATTTAATCTGCATATTAATTAAATTACTAATTCAGGAGTGATAGGTCACTTTTTATTTTTCAAGGTAAATTTTAACACCTCACACTTACCTCACAGGTACCTGTTCTGAAGTTTATAAATTTATCCTCAATTATACCCCTATCCTACAAAGCATTCTTTTTTTGTTATAGACATAAAATATATATAAAAGGCACCTTATTTAGGATGGATTCTATGAGAAATCACTTCTTGACAAAATCCTACATTGGGAAATTAATTCATCCACTCCATCCGTTGCATCACTCATGCATTTAATCACACTCACTCACCACATATTCCTTCTTTGCCAGTATAAACTGAAGCATCTTTGTTTGAACAGTGCCTTTTGCGGTTAACAATGAATTGGTCAGGGTTCATAAGTGAGACAAGTTGCATTGATGTTCTGGACATAGCATAATCCACTTTGATTCATTGGTGCTCCTTTAGCTCCTTTGTTCAGATCACTACTAAGTTGCTTTCTCTGATTGCAGGCTACGTTGATCTCAATGGTTTGGGGCTATTTGAGGTAGGTTGTTGATCAGATAGATATTCAAGGAATAGAAGAAGAGACACCAATGAAGGCTACATGTTTCCCACTCGTGTCCATTTTCCCTTTTCCTTCAGCACCCTATTCTGTTCCTGTAGTCAGTTCCATGGGGAGAGTTCAGCAAGTGCTAACTTGCTTTCCAACAATAATGCAGCCACCACAATGTCTGCTTAAAACTTTTGATGGCAACTGCACAGTTCTGGTTTCAATGTACAAAACACTATACCACTGCTTCTAATTCATCTTTGTCAATTATGCATTTTTGTCCAATATGACAGTGAACTTCAGGGCTGCATGCAAGATGTGTTTGGCACATCAAAAGAGATTGATATTGAGTAACTTCCTATTTAGTATTGCCCAATTGAGTAATGTTCTTGGGATTCAAGTACCTGAATACACATGAGATTGACTTCAGAAGCTTAAGCAGGCTCAAGCCTGGTCAGACTGCCTAGGAGCATCAGGTGCTACAGGATCTCTGTGAGGGGCGCTGGACAAGTGGTTGTCTAATGGTAGACAAAGTTAAATAATTTCATATACGTTACATTTTAAATGTATTATTGTGTGACAATAATAGAACCTTTGCTTTTACCTTTAACTACAATATAAAGGTGTGGGCCAGCAGTGTTCACAATTCCAAATGTATTTAAGTGACACTGGACAATGAAAATTTTGCTTTCTGAACACTTTTGGTTAGGCTTTATCAATTTTGAAGGGCTGTTCATGAAAATCATCTGAACAATTTTCTATCACATACCTTTTATTAGATGTAACTTATTTTATTTGCAATTTCCTGTCATATTTTAAAATGACTGGTATATTGCCCACAAACAAGCTCTTTTGGTCAGTCCAAGCATTCTTGGGGCATGCACTCGGAGCACTTTCAAAGATCTGCCAGTCAGACCAGAGAAAATGGCATGGAAGTCATTAAAGATGCTATTGAAAATTTTCTTGGCAACTACGGAGTATTAAACTACATCCA
The DNA here is from genome assembly GCF_036971445.1 of Narcine bancroftii. NCBI lineage: Eukaryota > Metazoa > Chordata > Chondrichthyes > Torpediniformes > Narcinidae > Narcine > Narcine bancroftii. Next base: position 217,995,808 of record NC_091474.1, on the reverse strand, counting down.
GTTGATTGACAACATTCTTCAAGCGTACAAAACCATGAAATGCAATGTCATTGAAAATTCATTTTCTGCATTTTCACTTGGTCTTCTTCCCTGCTGATCTTAATGCAGTCAGTGAAGAACATGGTGAAAGGTTTCACCAGGATATTGGAATCATGCCAAAGCTCTATCAAGGCAACTGGAATCCATCAATGCTGCATGAATGTTGTTGGACACTGACGAGAGGCATCAGATGCTGAGTACCAACAAAAATCAGCGGCAAAGCATTTTAGGTCATTTGAGCAAATGCAATGAGTCAGCATCATTATGCAATTAAATATGCTAAATTCAATAAAACTTAATTTAATGTATCTCCAAATTCCTACGTGATAGAGCAAATCTGAAATTATCTTTGTGTTCAGCTTGAAGTTGTCTACCATACTAACCAATTTTTTTAAGGAAGCAAACCTTTTGGGAAAAAAAAATATTGTTGTCCATCCAGTGTGATTAGAGAGATAATAAAAGATGATGATACTGGTATCTTGAGCAGACAAAGATTTGCTGGAAGAACTCAATGGGTCAGACAGTTTCTAGAGGTGGAAATGGTCAGTCAATGTTTTGTGTCTGAACTCTTGATTAGGTCTGAAGAAAGATGATGATATTACATATATAAAGGTGGAAAGAAGCTGGGGGAGGAGCCTAGAGATGATAGGACAGAAGGTGATGTGGCGATTGGGTGTTGGTGATGCTTTTGACCACTATAGGGCACCGAAGATGGAATGTTCCACTTAAGATTGGATGCAAAATGATGTTCCACAAGGTCGTGAGTTGTTAATAAAATATAATTAATACAAAAGAAACCAAGTTTCTTTATTATAATAAAAGAAACATCACATGGTACCAGGAGTGGAGTATCAGCAGAAGACATGGAAACATGCAAGAAGAGGGAAAAACTACTGTTTATTGGCCAGCAATAAAAATGCTGACATTGGTAGAATGGTTTCAAGCTGTGTGATCTGTTTAAAACATCATGGAACCCATGATCATAACTGACATACCAGAGGAGCCATGGCCGAACATTGGGACTGATCTGTTCCACCTCCTGCTTCTTGATTCTCTATTGAACTATCCTAAGATTGGAGTGCTTCCCAATATGTCTGCTACCTGCATGATCAAATATATGAAATTGATCTTTGCAAGACATGGAATACCTCAAATTGGCTACAGTGACAATGGACCATGCTACAGTTGTAGAGAATTCCATAACTTTGCAGAAGAGTAAAATTTTCGACATGACATTTCAAAGCCTCTGCATTCCCAGTCAAATAGTCAAACAGAGAAAGGTTTTCACATAGTTAAACAGCTGCTCGAGAAAGAACAAGACAGTGGCTCAGATCCTTATCAAGCTTTGTTGAGTTACCGAGCATTACACTTGAACATGGCATGTCACCTGCTGAACTCCTGATGCAACATAGACTATGCACCACACTTCCCTACTCCGCAGACACAAACAAGAACAGAGATGTCAGACAGAAACAAAAGCAAAAGGAAAAGCAATGAGACAAAAAGCAAACAAAAGCCAGTGAGAAGCTTAAAGCCATTGGCACTACATGACGCAGTGAGACTCGGAGATACCAACACCTGGAATAAGAAGGCCACTGTTTTGGAGGAGGTAAATCCAAGATGCTACACTATCAGAATAGAGGATGATCAAATACTGAGGAAGAATCAAATGAATCTGGTGAAAATGCAAGTGGTGTAGAAAGAACATACAAATGGAGAAGGTCCAGCCTGCCCAGCAACAGAGGAAACACCACCAGTGTGAGACAGTAGCGGACCACCAGAGCCGACACATCCACCTGCATTGAGAAGATCCACATGCAGCATTGACAGCCTAAATCTCTAAAAGAAAAAAATAACTGCACACTTAAAAGTTTGTGCCGTTGATGTTTGTGTTTAACATTAAATTGAAATGAATTCTGTATTACTGTGTAATTTTACTAGATTGAGCATCTTAATAAAGGGGATGTGGTGATTGGGAGTTAGTCATCCTCCTGACCACTAGAAGGCATCAGAAACTGAATGTTCCACCTCAGGTTAGATTAGTGGTTCTCAACCTTTTTTTTTCCACTCATATACCACTTTAAGCATTCCTTATGCCATAGGTGCTCTATGATTAGTAAGGAATTGCTTAAGGTGGTATGTGAGTGGAAATAAAAAGTTTGAAAACAACTGTTTGAATCGTACCTAATTGACTCATTATGCATACAGTTTCATAACCCCAAAGGAAATAGGCTAATGATAATTTTTTCAAATAAAATATTTCAGTAACAATTGGATCTAGAATGGTGATTCTCAACCTTCCCTTCCCACTCACATGCCACGTTAAGCAATCCGTTACTAATCACAGAGCACCGATGACATAGGGATTACTTAAAGTGGTATGTGAGTGAAAAGAAAAAGTTTGGGGACCATTGGGTTAGATGCAAAATGAATGCCTCACGATGTTGTGAATTGTTAATAAAATATAATTAATACAAAAGAACCCAAGTTTCTTTATTACAATTAAAGAAACATCACTGGAAATAGAAGTGGAAAGACAGGTAAAGGGAGTACCGAGCCAAAAAGAAATTTGTGAGCTGTGTCAGAAAATTTCTCAATTATTATCTCTCCCTTTGGAGAGAGGAAGAAAATTCTTTCAGAGTATTCTTGAGAATATTGCAGGGGAGCAGAACAAGAGAGAATCATAAAGGCAGCAGATGCTGGAATCTTGATCAGACAAAGAGTTGCTGGAGGAACTTGACAGGTCAGACAGCATCCATAGGTGGAAATGATCAATTAACGATTTTGGTCTGGACCCTTATTCAAGACAAGAGTGAATGGGGTGAAATTCTGTGATGTTTTTATCATTCACTCAGCGTGTAGACAATTACTGATGAACACTGTAACAATTATTTCAACTTGCATAATTTCAAAAACAAGAAAAACTGGAGAAGTAGGCATCATGGGCCATCAAACTGGCCCTCACTCGCATTCAATATAATCATGCCTGCTCTGTTCCACTTCTCATTTGTGCTGGCTCTCCAGAGCCCTCAATATCTAACTCCTTAAAAAATATATATCTATCTCTTTCAGCAATATGGTGTCCACAGCCATCCAGATAGAATTCCATTGATTCGCCACAATCTGCAAGAAGAAAATCCTCAGTTTTAATTGACAGCCCTGAGGCTCTCTTGTAACTATGGTTTCTCATTGGATCATCTTCCAATAGTGAAAACTTCATGACAACTTCCCAGTCTACCCCATCATGGCTACCACGGATCCCATATGTCTCAGTAAGGTAAAGGGAAAAGGGAAAAGGTAAAGGTTCTATTATTGTCATGTAATACCACATTTTTTAGAATGTAACTGATATGAAATTCTTTAATTTTCTCTACTGTAATGAAGACAAGAGTCGCCACTTTGTCAAGCGCCTCACAGAAATGAGGCCCCAGCGAAGAATGAACTCACATCACCCCCCCCCCCCCCATCCCATTTCTTTCTTCTGATGAAAGCCTTAGTTGTGTTAACATACAATGCATATGGATGACACCTGGGGATTGAAGTTCATTCAAATTTGACATATATGGCAGAACTCTGGAATACCTGAGCAAAAAGGGGAGTTAGAAGCTCGAGAGTGCCTGATACTGGGTCTAATTCCTAATGCACGCTCTGAGTTTGGCAACATGAGACAGGATGAGAAATGCCCACATAAATTATTCAATTATTATCAGATAATCAAAACTGGAATCTTTTTTTTTTAAATGGGTGTCGAGCTTCAATTTCAATATTAACATCAGTTTGTTCATTGTCTACTGCAGTTTAAATAACAAAACTTAGACTATTTTAGAGGCAACCAGAATAAATTTGAGGATCAAGTTGAGACTTCGCCTGCACTAAAACAGCTACACATTTTGTGTCTGGGTTTCTGGCACAATGACTGGGAGGTGTGCACATTACAGTCTGGATGGGATAGTCGTTCCTCTCCTTCAACTTGAAGGAGAAGCCCTATCAAATATATATATATTTTAATTTATTAATGTAACAGGCTGTTCAAGGTCAACTCAATGTAAATTATGGATCTGGATGGGAACTACAAGGGGAAATCAGAGTACTGGTGTGTAGGCATTGGCTGGAAAGTTGACAGGTCATGAATTCATGCATATCCTATATTTTAAAATGGAACCCTATGAAAAGCTGCATGTGGTCTAACTTTTCATTAATTATTCAAATATTATTGATGATTTCCAAGTACAGACAGCATAAAGTTTACACTGAAACACAAAGTTTACACTGAAAATGCAGGGGTAGCTGATGAACGTGAAATAACGACACATGCAGTTGCAGGGAAATCAGAACTTAATTACTCGAGTCACGTGCATATTCTTTTAAAACACTGAAACACGTGCCATTTCATGATGTTATGATGTCCCGTGCTGGGTCGTTATACTTCTGGGAGTTACAACACAATAAACCACAATCAAGTAAACAAATAAATCCCCAGTCATTGACTGTACAATAAGTGTTTGTAGCAAATTTTACTAGTCGTCAGAAACCAAGATCCATGAACTCCAATCATCAGTAAAATCCCCTAATATGTTCCATATTTCTCAGAAGGAACAGAGGAAAAATTGTTATTTCATGAACTAATTTTCCATTTTATTGATGTGACAGAGAAATGCTTTCATACATTCATTCAATATACATGTTGTTGGTTTTGAGGCTTCAAGGTCTTAGGAAAATATGCAAGAAGGAAATGTATGTGTTCTAGTTATGGCTCCTAGAACGCTTCCATCAGTGCTGTCTCTGCTCCATCCTCAACATTCATTGGAGCGAGTTCATCTCCAACATCGAAGTACTCGAGCTGACAGAGTCTGCAAGCATCGAATCCACACTGCTGAAGACCCAACTGCGCTGGGTGGGTCACGTCTCCAGAATGGAGGGCCATCGCCTTCCCAAGATCGTGTTCTATGGCGAGCTCTCCACTGGCCACCGAGACAGAGGTGCACCAAAGAAGAGATACAAGGACTGCTTAAAGAAATCTCTTGGTGCCTGCCACATTGATCACCGCCAGTGGGCTGATCTCACCTCCAACCATGCATCTTGGCGCCTCACAGTTCGGCGGGCAGCAACCTCCTTTGAAGAAGGCCGCAGAGCCCATCTCACTGACAAAAGACAAAGGAGGAAAAACCCAACACCCAATCCCAACCAACCAATTTTCCCTTGCAACCGCTGCAACCATGCCTGCCTGTCCCGCATTGGACTTGTCAGTCACCAACGAGCCTGCAGCAGACGTGGACATACCCCTCCATAAATCTTTGTCCGCGAAGCCAAACCAAAGAAAAAAAGTTAGAGATTTATGAAGTGTTTGGCCTATGTTTGAATCAAGGGGACTTTTGTAGAGTTGTAACGGAACTTCTACTTGAATGCATATTCGAGGAATATAGAAACTGATGTGAACTCCAGATTGCACAATGCCATACAGTAAATAAAGTTTACACGTGAATGCTCATTTTGCATATTGAACATATTGGATGCAGCTAAAGATCTGACAAGGAATGCTTTTAAGTATTGATGTCAGCCTGATAAAGTTTGTGAAGAAGCTACGTTGGAATTAGATACCATCAAAGTCAAACTAAGTGAATGAATGCCAGCTGCCAGCTTTTGACATCCCAGTCAATCTTCCTCAGAATGAACTGCTTGTTTTGAAGTCATCTGAATGAAGGAAAACCTTCATTATGGAAAGGATATGGATGCTTTGAAAAGGGGTCAGAAGAGACTTATCAAGAATTTTTCCTGGATTAGAGGATATGGATTATGGGGGAGAAGTTGGACAAACCTTGATTGCTTTTTCTGGAGCATTTGAGTTTAAAAAAAACATTTAAAAAGAATTAAATATATAGAATGGTAACATGCCCCTCTGACCCATGAACCCTTGCTTCCCCTCCCCAAATATACCAGTTAACCTACAATCCCCACACGTTTTTGGAGGGTGGGAGGAAACCAATGCCCACGTTCACTGGGGTAGACAGAATCTTTTCTCAGGGTGGAAAACATATCAAATTCTAGGGGACGTGCACTTAAGCTGAGAGGGAGAACATTTAAAGGGGACATGCAGGGCTTTTTTTTTTACACAGTGGTAGGTGCTGTAAAGGTCTACCAGGACTAGTGGTTGGTGGAACTAGACATGATATTAGTTATTATATAGGATCTAGATGGATGCATAAATATGCTGGAAATGAAGGGGCTTAATTTAATTTGACTCCCATGTTTGGTGAAGATATCATGGGACAAAGGGCCTATTTTCCATTGTATTGTTTTCTGTTCAATTTTGATCTCAACAGGTTAAACATCGGGTATTGGTGAACTTCCAAAAGACATTCATTGTTGTTATCATAAGGTGCTTCTTTTGATGGTGCTGGACTTCAGTGTAAGGCCACAAAGATGTAGACATTATGTCCATGAACATTTCTAGCTATTAACATGCAATGTGTGTTTCTTAAAATCAGCAATAATAAACTCCTCTGTACCAAATGGTTGTGTTCAAATTTGTATCATCTAATGAACTAATAATACGAGAGCAAAATACCATCAGCTGGAAGAACTCAGTGGGTTGATCATCTTCGGGGGTGGGAAGGAACTGATGGCAATTTGGGTTGAGAACCTGCAGCAGGACTGAGAGAGGAGAGGAAACATGATGATATAAAGAGTTGATAAGGGTGAAGCACTTTTAAACCCTATTATCCATCTGCTTCTGTCCCCCAATTAGACCCTTACCCCTCCCACACCAGGCTCCATTTTCCCATCATTCCTTCATCAGTTCATCCGCATATCAACACTCCATACTGCCATCTTCCTTCTCATACAGTCCTGATGCAGTGTCTTGAACCGAGACATCGACAATTCCTTCCCCCCTCCATGAATGTTGCTCAACCTGTTGAGTTCCTCCAGAGCTTTGTTTTTTCCTCCCAGCCTCTCAGCATTGGCAGGCTTTAGTCTCCTAATAATATGAAATGGCCTATTAAATATGAACATATGGAATTTCATTAGTGTTTAATGCTTTTTAAAAATATTTTCTAACCAAAATAATGGTAACTGATGCCTGCAATAGTTCGATATCATTCCATTCTGCTCTTCAGCCTTTGTTCATCACATTTATGGCTATGCAAGTTTCTCCAGGAGCTGTTCAGTTGCTTGGACTATGACAGCTTCTTTAGTGCAGCCATCAGGCTCATGAATGAACCCCATAACAGTGTACTCATGCTCCCCTTGCTTCCCCTCTTCATTGTAATCCTGAAGCCTGTTAACTGTTCCTTTTACATGATACCCGTCAGTCTGTTCACAGAAGAACCCCTCTCATTACACGTGGCATCTTGTAACATATACACTTGAATTTAAAAGTTAAAAGTTTAAATCTGTTGAATTGCGCTGAGTTTCCCCAATCATAGAAACCAAAGTGTGCTTAAATCTTTTTCAAAAAAGGTTAACAAAAATCTTTAACTCTTTAATTTAGCGCAAAGCGGAACCTAATTACTTGTTAAACACCCCGTCTGGGTTAATCAAAGATGACCTGGCAACAGCCACATTTTTATTTAGGGGCTGCTGGCTCGAATGCCTGTAAACCTGTGACAGGTGTGTGCAAACTATTAACGATAATTTGTTTCCCTATTTCAAATATCCTCACTTATCTAAAACTCAATGATCTAATCAACTCCAAGAAGGCATTGAATGTGACAGACCCACCCCTCACCACTGTGAATTTTGTTGCTGGGTCTTTTGTGACTGTATCTTAATGATTCAGAGACCAACTTTTAGAAACTGTGTAGATGTAGGACATTCCTTCAGTGTTGGTGAAGATGAAGAGAGTTCTTTGTAACGTGCAACACACAGATGAAATGAGACTCTTGCATTCTACAGCTGTAAGTAGAAATTAAAATAACACAATGCACCATGAGAAATGAAAAATATATGTTATACACAGTTAATGCAATACAGAAGTAAATGTGCTTTTCAGTGACTCAGGTAAAACTTTGGTAGTTCTGGTTAGGGTAGTGCAGGTATGATCAAGAACCTGTTTGCAGTTTGTGCAACAAAAAAACTTGCTCTTGAATTTAGAGTTATCAGACTATGGGCTTCTGTACCCACAGCCCACGAGTAGAGATTGTGTCCAAGGTGATGGAATTCCTTTGTAATATTTTTTGCCGTCTTGAGGCATTGCCTCTTGTTGATATCATCAAAGAACAGGAGCTCCGTGCCCATGATGGTCCTAACTGGACCTTCTACTTTCTACTGTTTTATGTGATCTTGTGTGTTTCAAGTTCATAGCCAGGCCATGATACAACCATAGACATTGGTGCACTGTCTGTGTGGTTGCCCTGAGGTGCTGGCCCTAATATAACATGATAAAGTTCCAGATTGAAATAGAATAGTTGTACACTCTTTGTAAATTATGAACCTGATCAATAAGCTAAATCAAAATTAAATGCTATTGAAGAAAAATATCACTTTTATAATCAGAAATGTTGCACAACATGGAAGAGCACAGCACTGGTGAGCACAGAGATAGAGTTGTTTTAATTTGGTTCCTGTGAAGAGTTCTTTCTCACTATTGTATGTGACTAAATGCCATTTTGAAACATTCCCTTTGGTCAGATTGAAAGGAGTTAGGAAATTTGCTTTAGGTTAATACATTAGACCAGATAGATTCAAACATAGATAAAGATGGAGCTTGGAGGTAATTACAGAATTTGAATTTTTAAATTTTATATTTAAATTCAGGCATAAAGCACAGCAATAGGCCCTTCCGGTCCATGAGCCTGTGCCACCCAATTGACCTCAACCCCAGTATGTTTTAATGGGTGGGAGGAAACTGGAGCACCTGAAGGAAACCCACACAGACAGACAGATAGTAGCAGATTTGAACCTTGGTCATTGGTACTGTAACAGCATTGCGCCAATCTCCACGCTCACCATGCAGCCCCAACTACTACACTAACCATGCCTCTCCTATCTTCTAGCATGTTCTAGATTTCATCCTTCAGCAGTTTTGAAGGTTCTGAGGTCCAGATGAAGCCAATGTGGGAACCCTGGGTATTCCACAGATAGGGAATGAACTGGCCGATGGAGTTGGTGAGGATGAAACTTGTGAGGTGCTCTGAAGCTTTTGCTGCTAATGCAAGGTTCCTCTGTATTCCTGATGCATACACTCTAGGTTCTCAATGCCATCCTGAATCCTATATCAGAGAATCCCAGGGATGTTATGTTTCCTTGGAGCATATCCTTGAAACTTTTGCTTTGTGTGCCTCGGCTATCTCTTCCGTCAAAGTTCTGGCATATGACAATCATGATTGGATATAATTATGATGTGATCTACATCTGGGAAGACCTGTGCTGAGTGAAACTCCTCTTGGAAAGTCGTGCATGTTTACATGACAAGAACTACAAGTTGTTTGGAATGCTGACAGAGAATGCTAGTTTTAGAGCATGGAAACATGGCCTTTGACCCCCAACTGAGTCCCGTTTGACTTCATTTCATTCATATCCTTCTAAACCTATCTTATCGATGTACAGGTGGTCTTCAATTTACAATGGGGTTATGTTCTAGCACTCCCATCATAAGTTGAAAAAACTAATGTCAAAAAAGGGCAGTGGGATCAGTGTTGGGACCGACACGGGGCTATGCGGAGTGAGTGGGGCAGTAGGATCATTGTGGGGACTGACACAGGGCTGTGTGGAGTGAGTGGGTCAGTAGGATCAGGGTGGGGACTGACACGGGGCTGTGTGGAGTGAGTGGGTCAGTAGGATCTGTGTGGGGACTGACACGGGGCTGTGGGATCACTGTGGAAACTGACATGGGGCTGTCGGGTGAGAGCAGGGCAGTGGGATCAGTGTGGGGACCAATACAGTGCTATCAGGAGACATTGAACATCATGGCCTAGCCAAAATTTGATGCACAGTATGGACTTGAACCATCGTAACTTTTAAAATCGTAAGTCAGGGACTATTTGTACCCGTCTGCATGTCTTTAAAATGACTGTAATCATCAACGGTATTTAGTGTCTGCAAGAAATTACAGAATCTTTATAAGAGCATAAGAAATGGGAGCAGGAGCAGGCCATCCGATCTGTTGAGCCTCCTCTGCCATTCAATGAGATCTGGCTGATCTGATGAAAGGCTCATCTCCACCTAACTACCTTTCCCCCATATCATTTAATTCCCCTCCTATGTAAAAATCTAAAAAGAACATAAGAATTCTATTCCATTTCAAACAAAAACATGATTTCATAAGTTGGAAATTAAGATTCAGCTTGAAGAAAGTTGTTCTGGGATTCAATATTATTATAAACTTGTTGTGATGGCTGGGAACCAAGGAATAAAGTAAAGTGAATATTTGATTGCTGAATAAATAGATCCTTATGGTGGACCAAATATTCCTTCAGACATACTCCAGTTAATTAAATTGCAGTCGTCTATTGTAAACAATCTCCAGTCAATTTGGAAAAGCTTGAAGCTACTTGTTTTCAAATATTCTCCAATGGACAGGATTGAAACAATCTTTTACCCTCTGTTGTACAATATGTATTTTGAGCCAGGCTAGAAGTTAGAAAATAATTCTAAAGCCAATTATGAAGATGCACTTGAACACAATGGTGGAACAAGGGCCAAAGTGAAATCAACTGCTTTGATTGCTTTTCCATGTTATAGTTTTGATGGTAATTTTAAGATATAATTCCCAGACCACTTAAATCTTCTTTTTGTTCATATAAAAGTAGTGTATTGAGTGTACGTGTGTGTAATAAAGGAGCATAAAGTGAAGGAGTTTGACACTTCTCCCAACAGATCTGTCTGTTCTTTAGAGATGACAAAGACATTAAAAGAAGTATCGTCTTGTATAATCACTGGAGTGTTGAGGGCAGAATCATTCACAAGGAAAGCAGCGACATTTAGATTATACTTCTCAATATAAAAATAAAGTTGCATTTAATAAGTGGAAGATCCAGTCCATTGTTGATCGCTAGGTATGATTGATACATTCCGTTACATTGCCCAGTTAGTGAGATGTATTCAAACTCCATTCACATTTTGTAGTGCATACAAACTTTCCTTAATGATGATGAAAAAAAAAATTGGACAACTGCCCCTAACTTGGCTGAAAAATCAATGGTTGCATCACCAGGCGGAGGCAATATTAAGATGCATCATTGTCTGAGGTTAAACCCATGGATATGTTATACCATGTTATATTTCAGTGTTTGGGATTTCTAAACTAGTTTGTGAAAATCATGTTCTTGTTAGGGATGTGTTTCATCTTGTATGTGAGAATTCTTAAGATAACACATGGATGAAGGAAAATGTTCTTTACTTTAAAGTTGTTGTAAACAGCACATGAGGCATGGCATGAGGCTGCGTCTCCATTATAGATCTGCCCACTGTGTGTCAGCCCTCTGCTGGCAGCCAAGTGTAATCAAACCAAAAGGCATTGCTAGTTGCCCTTCAACCCTGATCACTATCATTACATCTCCTTTTCTTAAAACAAAAGTAGCTTACTTTTAACTAAAATAATTTTTTGTGTAACTCTGCAATTTTAACTTTAAAATTAAGAATTTACATTTTCATTTTTATCAACATTGTTAACATTTTTTAAACGTTTTGTGTGTTCACATTTACATACACTAAAACTTGAAGATCGAATAAGATAGCACTACTTCATTCTATAACTGGAGTCTTTAAATTTGCTGAATGAGTCTTTAAGAGTATTCATGTGTCTTGATGATCTCCTGATTGATTTTCCTTCAATATGAGTTGTTGTCCTAGGCAATGTCTTCTCAGATGTGTATTCAGATTGTTCAACAGTATCCATCTTTCCATCTACTGTGGTTGGTCCCACTTGAATGTCTCAATGATTTCTTAACAGAACAGCACCTTCATCTGTCTGAATGGTGGATGATCTTGGTTGGACTTCACTAAGGACAGTTCCGTTCTGTGTCCATTAGTTTGTTTTGTCGTTTAGCCTTTCTTAGTCACCAGTGTAAAGTTCCGGTAGATTTTTTGTTCCTCTGTCAAAGTAATACTTTTGGTTTTCTTTCTGTTGTTTTTTGAACTTCCTCACTTCCTCCCCCTCTTTTGTTTTTAGGAGGTTCTCCTGAATGGGTAAGTTTGACCATAAGGAGTTGTGCTGGTGACATACCACACTCTAGAGGGACTGTGAGGTATACTAGCATGCTCTAGTAGAAGTCCGTTCCACTGTCTTTTGCCTTGTTCATCAGTCTTTTCACTGTATGTACCGATGTTTACATTAGACCATTGGACTGTGGAAAGTTAGGGCTTGACGTGGTGTGTACACCACTATTTGGCAAACTAAAGTTCCACTATTTGGCAAACTATCCAAGCTTTAAATTGCAAAATTGGGGTCCATTGTCGGTGCAGACCTCACTTGCCACACCATGTCTGGTGAATATGGCTTTCATACCTGTTATTACAGCATCTGCAGTGGTGGTGTTCTGTTTATACAACTCTGGATACAGGGAGTAATGGTCTGTGACTACAAGATAGTCCTTCCCTTGACATTCAAATAGGTCAGCGCTTACCTTCTGGTAAGGTCTATATGGTGCTGAGTGTACCCTTTGTGGTTCTGCAGGATTGCTTGCTTGATATTTCCAGCATATTGTACAGTTTGACACTTCATTTGTTATATCATTGTTGATTCTTGGACAGTACATCACCTCTTGTGCTCTTTTCTTACAGTTTTCAATTCTGAGATTTCCTCCTTAGATCCTTTTTAGCATCTCTTTTCTCAGACTCTCTGGGATAAGGATTTTACTTCCTTTGTAGATGATGTCTTCAACCACAGATAGTTCCCGCCCTGCAGTTCCAGTACTCTGAAACATCAGGTGAGCAGTCCTGCTTCATGTTGATCCATCGATCCAAGATTATTTTTCTCTGTTGTCTCAGTGTTTCATCTTTGTTTGTCTCTGACTTTATGAGCTCCATTTTTGTATCTGATATGGGCAGTGCACTTGTGATCATGTCCATGAAGGCATTCATGTCTTCATCCATTGTGGTGTTTGCGGGCTCTCTCGTGTCAACAACTGCAGACAACATGTCTGCATGTACATTAGTTTACCCAGAGTGTATGGCACATTCAGTGTATAGTGTTGCAGCCTAATCATCATTCTTTTTATTCTAAGTGGACATTAATTTAATGGCTTTTGGAACAATATAATCAAGGACCATGTTCAGCCTCTACACCACACATGTCAAACTCTGGCCCGCGGGCCAAATTTGCCCCGCGATATAATTATATTTGGCCCGCAAGATCATTTAAAAAATGTATTAGAGGTGGCCCGCTGGCCGCCGCGCCAGTATAGTGCATGCACAGCTAATACTATAAATCCCAGAATGCATTGGCGTCAGCCCGCTAATCGCCCCCACCTCCTCTGTTTACGTTGCAGGGTCTCACCGTGGACTCTGGTTTTGGGGCCTGGCCAGTGTCAGGGGAAGCCAAGGCCGCTTCCCAGCGCCCGAAACCGGAGGCCTCGGGCCTGACCTCGCCAGGACCGTTGCCCACTCCCTCTCCCTGCCGCAGGCCGACCCGTGACTCACGGTGACGGGGCCGCTAATCCGCCGAGATGCCGCCCTGCAGCGAGAGCCAATGCCCCCGCACTGTCGTTGTCCAACCCGATCACCCGCAAACCCCTCCCTCCCGCACACAGGCCTGAGTAAGGATTATGAACTTTAATCTCAGGATAAAACGATCTTCCAATAGTTTCATGTCACAGTGATAAATATATTCCTGGTTAAAAATGGTCCTGCACCTGGATACAAGCTCATTAGGCATAAAACTTGAAAAGTGTGTAAATCAAAGGATATCTGTACCAATGGAAAAAGGGCATGGCAAATAACCCTGCTAGAGTTCATGCCCACAATCAGTCACCCATTTGATTGTTTCAGGAATCATGTTATTCTCCCACATTCTCAATAGCCCTCAGATTTTACTATTCGACAGCACACTAGCAACATTTGACAAATCCTCTATAGAGAAATATTATTTATTGAATATTTTATTTCTCATTTGTTAATGCTTCTGGAAAGAGTTTATCCAAAACTATTATTAAACATTTATTTTAATAAGAAAAAGTTTAACATTACATATGTTGAAAGAAGAGAAAACATGCAGATGTTGTTGAAAATTTTCAATAAATATTTAGTTCGGCCCTTGACTTAGTCCAAGTTTTTAATTTTGGCCCTCCGTGAATTTGAGTTTGACACCCCTGCTCTACACTGATTGCTTGTCCTGACACAAACTGATGAAATCTTTCACAGGCGTATGTGATGCTGAGCAGCTCCTTTTCAACTTGAGCGTATTGCATCTCTGCTTCTGTCATTGAGCGTGATCCATACGCAATGGGTTGCCAGTCATCATATTTTTGCAGAATAACGGCACCGAGCCCACTATGTGATGCATCTGATGATATCTTGATGGGTCTCACCGGGTCGTAAAACTTCGGAACTGTTTCCTCTGTGAGCAGTTTCTTTAGTTCCCTCCATGACTTTCCGTGGTCATGATCCCACTCCCATTCAATGTTCTTTTCTGTTCGTCTTCTCATTGGAACCATCTTTTCTGAGAGGATGGATATGAATTTACTCATATAGTTGACCATTCCATTAAACCTCTGTATGTTCTTTTTGCATTGGGGCTTTGGCATGTTCCCAATGATGGATACCTTTCTGGGATATGGTCTGATGCCCCCACTGTCAATAATATCTCCTACAAATGTTAGTTCTGTAACATTGAGCTGACATTTCTCTCTATTCAGCTTCAGGTTTGCTTTCCTTGTTGCTTCCAGCACTTTCCTTAGTCTCTCATTATGCTCCATTCTGGTTATTCCCCATACTATGATGTCATCCGGTGCTCATAGACCATATGGATAGTTTTGTTATACACTTTAAGAGGTGAGGCAATTCCAAATGGAAATCTTATGAATCTGTATCTGCCAAATGAATTATAGAATGTGTATAGTCTTGAACTTGCTTCATCTAATTTCAACTGCCAAAATCCTGATGATGCAACTAACTTGTTGAAAAACTTTACATTTACAAACTGTGACATGATTTCTTCACGCGTCAGAAGCTTAAAATGTTCTCTCTTTATTGGCCTGTTTAGATCTCTTGGATCCAGGCAAATTCTTCCATTCTTTTTGTCCACAACGATGAGTGAACTCACACAATCCATTGACTTATCTATCTTCTGAATTACGTTCAGGATTTCCATCCCGTCCAACTCTGCCTTTAGTGGCTTTTGAAGCACAAATGGAACTTTTCTGCATGGATGGCACATGTTTATCGACTCTGATCGTGTGTTCTCCTGGAAGGCAGCCTAGACCCTGAAATAGGTCATTGTACTCTTTCATGAGTTCATCATAGACTGTCTCTCCTTCCCTTTCCACAATGAGGACCCTTTTTACCAGGTTCAGTTTTTCACAGGCTGTTAAACCTAGCATGGCCTGTACATCTTTTGGTACCACGATGAGTGTTAGCATGTGCTCTTTCTCCTTGTGTTTCACTTTGACCATGTATTATCCTTGCACTGATATATCAGTACCTGAATATCCTGTCATCTTCAATTTTGTTCCATACATCTTTGGACTCGGACTAATCTTCTTAAGATCAGTCTCTGATATTACGTTAATTTATGCTCCAATATCCAATTTAACTGAAATGTATATGTCATTCACTTTTAACCTCAACATTCCATCTCCATTTTCTTTCTTGTTTTCAGTCACAATATCTACATAGAATTCCTTTATCTCCCTTTCATCTACTACATGAAAACAAGTTTTCATGCACTTGTTGCACTTGGTTCCTACAGCAACGGGCATAATGGTGCTTTAATTGCACATATTGTATGTTTTACCATATGCTGGACATTTATTTGGTAGGTGTGGTGTACTGCATCGACGCCATGGCTTTTGATTGTCCCTTTCATTTTTGTTTGATGGCCAAGCATCTCTTTCCACTTAGACACACTTTTTGTTAAATGGTTTACATTTGTTCTTGCTCACTGCATCCATGTTGCAGCTAGTTTCACAAAACAGTTCTTTTGCCTGTGTTTTTACAATTTCTGCAGCTCTACAGAGTGCTATGGCTTTTTCCAGTATAGATCTTGCTCTTTAGTAGTCTTTCCCTTAGACTATTAACTGGATTACCACACACACATCTGTCTTTTATCAGCGAGTCGGTCAATCCACAAAATTCACACGTTTTGCTTCTGTTTCTCAATTCAGTCACATACTGATCTATACTTTCTTCCATTTTCTGTATACATATGAAAAATTTGTGCCTCTCAAACATCACATTACATTTAGGTATGCAGTCTTCTGCAAACTGTTCCATTATTTTTTTCCAGTTTCATTTTGTCTCCTTCAGCAGCAAATGTGAAGTTATTATACACCTCCAGGGCTTCATCGCCCACAAAATGTAAGAAAACTGACATTTTGTCTTTATCACTTTTCTCATCAGCTCCGACTGCCACTAAATACAATCCAAAATGCTGTTTAAATCTGTTCCAATTTTCAGCCACATTACCTGTCATCTGATGTTTTGCTGGTGGGTGTAATCCTTCCATTTTTCACTGTGTTAGCCTCGCTTCACTGATCAGTTACTGACTTTAGATTTTACCTTAAAGTATTTCCTTCTAATTTCCTTCATCCCACATCTGAAACCATATTTCATCTTGTATTTGTATGTGTGAGTTCTTAAGACAACACATGAATGAAGGAAAGGTTTCTTTACTTTAAAGTTGTTGTAAGCAGCACATGAAGCCATTAGGCTGCAAGTCTCTATTACAGATCTGCATACTGTGTGTCAGCCCGCTGATGGCAGCCAAGTCTAATCAATCCTTCAGGCATTGCTAGTTGCCCTGCAAGGACGATCACTGTCATTACAGGATACTTCAGGTTAATGGATGGCAAGTGACCTTTTAAAACATGGAATGGTAAGAAACAGAGCAAATGGAGGTGGGCAAGGTTGTTTGCAGGGTTACTTAGTTTGGTCTGTGTGAATTATGGCGGTGGGGGGGAACCCACTTTGAATTAAATTATTTTTTCATGCCTTCTTGCATTGCATTCTCTTCCTCCTGCTTTTTCCTTGCTCTTTATCCTGCTGCTTCTCCTCTTCTTTCTTTCCCAGCTTGTCTGATAGAGCTGTGTAGTGCACAGCACCCTGCCACAATTCCAACAGCAATCCATCTTCAGAATGACTACTGACCGGCAAAAATGGATACATGAATAATGGGAGCTATTAGTTGGGGAAATGAATCAAACCTGAGAATGGTGGTGAAGCTTGGTTGATTTAGTGTTTGAAGATTTGATCCCTGACCTTAATTAGTCGTGTAAGATTTCTGCAGTCAAGACCTCTACATTACAAGTATCTCCTACTATTATTTCAGCAAGGTCTCCTCGAAAGGTGTTTGGAGTCCAGCGGATATCGAACTTCTATTGCACTCTTCACCTCCTGCAGAGGAGTGTCTAAGTGTACTTTGTGGTGCACTTAATGGTTTCTAAGTTGGCTCTTGTTAGAAAATTCCCAACAGTCTTTCTGTAGCCACAGTCTTCAGAAAGAAAATCTGGTTTTAAGACTGATTTGAGCAGTCCTGATGCAGCTTGTAGAATATGAGCTGTGAGTTTACAAGCAGAACCAAACCATTATGCAGCCTGCAATACAGTCAGTGGGTCTGGTTGAATGCCATGTCTCCATTTCACTGCTTTCTTTTATGGACTTAACTCCCATACTTCATTTGAATATGCAAATCATTAATCAAAATGCATTTCAAATATTGCCTTTTTCTCTGACTTGCATGATCTGCAGTAAATAAATTGAGAGGCTGAGACTGAGTCACTGATTCAAAATGGACAGGGACTGCATCCTGTGCTGTGATCCTGACTTTCCAGGGAAGGGTCAAGGTGTTAGAGGCTTTATGCAAGGTGAAAGAGGGAGGGGCCACAGGTACAGTCACAGAACGGGGCAGAATCAGGTAATCAGGAATACAGCAGTTCACCTAGCTCACCCCTTTTTAAAAACAAAATTCGGCAGGGTGACATGGGGTAAAAAGTCTTAAAGGTTAAGCCCATCCGGTGGCTTGATCTTCTGTACTGACCAGTGGAGTGCCGGTTGTGGGATTGTGGCCAGGACTGCCATCTCATCCCGAACCTCCAGCACTGTGTGGGCCTGCTGGGGGTGGGGTGACGGCTCGGCTGGAGTGATTGGAGTGGGGGAAGGGTGAAACAGGTCATATTGTCTGTCCAAGGAAGGGGGGGGGGGGTGTTGCTTGTTGGGTGTGTTCTTCGGGAGCCCCCATGTGCACGAGGTTCTGGATGGAGACTGTTTCCTTGTGCACATCCGGGTAGGCTACATATGCATATTGGGAGTTGAGATGGAGGAGCTTAACTTTATGGCTTCTAACCAACCGTGGGTTGGTTTTATAGCCCCTCACATATTTTTGTAGCAGGAATGGCTCTGGAGACACCAGCCAAGAGGATAGTGTTGTCCCAGGTATGGGCTTTCTGGGGATGAAGAAAATTCTTTCATGAGGGATAGTGTTAATGGCAGTACACAGCAGTGATCAAGTGGCATGGAGCACCTCTGGAAGGACCTCCTGCCAGTGAGAGACAAGCAGTCCTCTGGATTTTGGGGCAAAGAGGATGCCCTTCCACACCTGACTGTTTCCCCGGTGGTCACTCTATGATGCGCTCAGCTGGAGGATAAAAACATCGGAGAAGGAAGGAGCGAGGTGCCAGATGAGGGAGAATGACAGCGGGTGACCGACAACAGGAGGATCAACAGCAGGAGGCCAGACAGACAGGCAACCCATGAAAGGAAGACCAATAGCAAGATGCCCAGCAAGAGGAGGCCAGACAAAGACATAGAATTAATTCATCAGGAAAAACAGAAGAGACACAAATACAAAGAGAATAAGAAGACACAAACACAGATATAGATACAGAAGAAAAGGAAGAAGAAGACCAAGATCTTCACAGGGAAATAAAAGGTAAAACAGATGGACAGAATATAGATAGAGCCTTTTTTGAAGAACAAATGAAATCATTAAAAAATGGTTATCATTAGAATTTAGTGCAATTAAAAGAAAAATGAAAAGAGCTGAAGTTAAAATGCAAAGTTTAGAACTGGTCTTGACAGAAATAGGGAAAAGAGTAGAGAATGTGGAAGAGCGGGAAATGGCTGTAGAATTGGAAGTAAATGACTTAAGAGAAAAATTGGAAGAAAGTGACAAAAAAATTAAAGAGACACAAGAGTTGTTATCTCAGAAAATTGATATTTTGGAAAACTATAGTAGGGGAAACAACATAAAAATAGTGGGCCTGAAGGAGGGTGAAGAAGGGACAGACATGAAGGAATTTATAAAAGGATGGATCCCGAAGGTTTTGGAAATGACAGAATTACATGAAGAAATTGAAATAGAAAGGGCACACAGAACACTAGCTCCGAAACCACAAGTACATCAAAAATCAAGATCCATCTTAGTAAAATTTTTAAGATATATGACAAGAAAAAAATATACTGGAGTGGGCCAGGAACAAAGTTAGAGAAGATAATATGCCATTGGAATACGAGGGACAAAAAATATTTTTTTACCCAAACATAAGTTTTGAATTCTTAAAGAAGAGGAAGGAATTTAATACAGCAAAAATGATTTTATGGAAAAAATGGTTATAAATTTATGTTAAGACATCCAGCCTTACTTAGAATATTTATCCCTGAGGAGCAAAACAGACTGTTCTCAGATCCAGAGGAAGCACAAGAATTCACAGAGCTGAAGGTGTGGATTGATACTTGGAAGTATGATGTGGTAGCGATTAGTGAGACATGGTTGCAGGAGGGATGTGATTGGCAACTGAATATCCCTGGGTTTCGTTGTTTTAGGTGTGATAGAGTTGGAGGGGCAAGAGGAGGTGGGGTTGCATTGCTTGTCAGGGAAAATATTACAGCGGTGCCTAGGAAGGATAGATTAGAGGGCACATCCACGGAGGCTATTTGGGTGGAACTGAGGAGTAGGAAAGGAGAGGTTACACTTGTAGGGGTGTATTATAGACCACCCGGAGGGGACCGAGACCTAGAGGAGCAAATCTGTAGGGAGATAGTAGATATTTGTGATAACCACAGGGTTGTAATTATGGGAGATTTTAATTTTCCACATATAGATTGGGAAACACATTCTGTGAAAGGACTGGATGGGTTAGAATTTGTGAAATGTGTGCAAGATAGTTTTTTACAACAATATGTAGAGGTGCCGACCAGAGAAGGAGCAGTGTTAGATCTACTGTTGGCAAATGGGATGGGTCAAGTAACGGAGGTTAGTGTTGGCGAGCACTTCGGGTCCAGTGATCATAATGCCATCAGCTTCAATGTCAATATGGAAAGAGAGAAGTCAGGGCCAAGGGTTGAGGTTTTTGATTGGGGAAAAGCTAGATTTGAGGAGATGCAAAAGGACTTGCAGGGCGTGCATTGGGACAATTTGTTTTATGGGCAGGAAGCAGTAGAGAGATGGAAGTCTTTTAAAGATCAGATTTTGAGAGTGCAAAAGCTTTATGTTCCTGTTAGGTTAAAAGGAGGGGCAAAATGTTTGAGAGAGCTGTGGTTTTCAAGGAATATTGGAAACTTGGTTCGAAGAAAAAGGGAGGCGTACATTAGATATAAGAAGCATGGAGTTAAGGAGATGTTTCAAAGATACATTGAATGTAAGAGGAATCTTAAGAGAGGAATTAGGAAAGCTAAAAGAAGGTACGAGGAAACTATGGCAAGCAGGGTGAAAACTAATCCAAAAGAGTTCTACAAATATGTTAATGGTAAGAGGAAAGCTAGAGACAAAATTGGTCCCTTAGAAAATCAGAGTGGAAAACTGCATGTGGAGCCTAGAGAAATGGGGGAGATATTGAACAGTTTCTTTTCTTCGGTATTCACTAAGGAGAAGAATATTGGGAGATGTGAGATAAAAAAAAGCAAATTGGGTAAATATGGGGAATATAGAGATTACAAAAGGTGTAGTTTTAAGGCTTTTGAAGAATATAAAGGTGGATAAGTCTCCGGGACCAGACGGGATCTTCCCCAGGACATTGAGAGAAGTGAAGGAGGAAATAGCAGAGGCTCTGGCGGTAATTTTCCAAATGTCATTAGATATGGGGATAGTGCCGGAGGATTGGCGCATTGCGCATGTGGTTCCGCTATTTAAAAAGGGTTCAAGGAGGAAGCCTGGCAACTATCGGCCTGTAAGTTTGACGTCTGTGGTAGGTAAATTAATGGAGAAAATTCTTAGAGATAGTACTGATAAACATCTGGATAGACAGGGTCTGATCAGGAGCACTCAACATGGATTTGTGGGAGGAAGGTCATGTTTGACCAATCTGATTGAATTTTTTGAAGAGGTGACTAGGAATGTGGATGAGGGTAGTGCAGTGGATGTTGTCTATATGGACTTCAGTAAGGCCTTCGATAAGGTACCACATGGAAGGTTAGTTAGGAAGGTGCAGTCTTTAGGTATAAATTTTGAGATAGTCAAATGGATTGAACATTAGCTGAAAGGGAGAGGCCAGAGAGTGGTAGTGGATAATTGTCTGTCAGGTTGGAGGCCGGTGACCAGTGGTGTTCCTCAAGGATCTGTATTGGGCCCATTGTTGTTCGTTATATACATTAATGATCTAGATGATGGGGTGGGGAATTGGATTAGTAAATATGCAGACGATACTAAGATAGGTGGAATAGTGGATAATGAAGAAGGTTTTCAAGGATTGCAGAGCGATTTGGGCTGCTTAGAAAAGTGGGCTGAAAAATGGCAGATGGAATTTAATGCTGATAAGTGTGAGGTGCTTCATTTTGGTAAGAAGAATCAGAATAGGACATACGTGGTAAATGGGAGAGCATTGATGAATACAGAAGAGCAGAAAGATTTAGGAGTAACGGTACATCGTTCCCTGAAGGTAGAAACTCACGTGAATAGGGTGGTGAAGAAGGCTTTTAGTATGCTGGCCTTTATCAATCATTGCATGGAATATAGGAGTTGGGAGGTGATGTTGAGATTGTATAAGACGTTAGTGCGGCCTAATTTGGAGTTCTGTGTGCAGTTCTGGTCACCTAATTATAGGAAGGATATAAACAGAGTGGAGAGAGTGCAGAGAAGGTTTACCAGAATGTTACCTGGGTTTAAGCATCTAGAGTATAGGGAGAGATTGGACAGATTAGGTCTTTATTCTTTGGAGCGTAGAAGGTTGAGAGGGGATTTGATAGAAGTATTTAAGATTATGAAAGGGATAGACAGAGTGGATGTGGATAGACTATTTCCGTTAAGAGGAGGAAAGATTAAAACAAGAGGACATGAGTTAAGAATTAAGGGGCAGAGGTTTAGAGTTAGCATGAGGGGGAACTTCTTTACTCAGAGAGTGGTAGCCGTGTGGAATGAGCTTCCGGGAGAAATAGTGGCGGCGGAGTCAATTGTATTATTTAAGAAAAGGTTGGACAGGTATATGGATGAGAAGAAGATGGAGGGTTATGGGCATTGTGCAGGGAGGTGGGACTAGAAAGGGGTGTTTGGTTCGGTGCGGACTAGAAGGGCCTAATGGCCTGTTTCCGTGCTGTAATTGTTATGTTATTTTTGCAGGATAGGAGAGAAGAAGAGATGTAACGAGAAAGAAGACCAGTGATAAAGTATATATAAAGATGTAAAAATAATGTATATGTAAAGAACTAAAGATGGAAAAGAGAAGGGAAGGAAGGAAGAAGGAGGGAAAAAAGAGAGAGCTTTGTTATATGTATTAAAAAAAGTGTTTTCTGGCAGGGCTGGGGGTGGGGAGAGAATAACCGTCACTGCAAAATCAGTTGACGCTTGCGAGCAAGATCGGAAACCAAATGAAAAGGGGAATTGTGGTTGCCCAGCAAGGGATAAGGGGTGTTATTGGGTGTGGGAAATGTTGGAGTATTTTATTTTTTAAATGTGTTGTCATACATTGAGTTTAAAAAGGGAAAACTAAAAGATAAAAAGGGGAAAAGGGGGTTGCAGCTGGCAAGGATGTTGAAAAGAGTTGTAAGCAAGATAAAGCTTCCTGCCAGTGGCAGCCCGAGCTACCCACCTCCATGCCCCAGCGCCTCACCTACAGCCTCTCCACCCTCCGAGTTGCTCCGCCAGCGCTCTTCGCAAACCTCTCACCTGGGAAATGTTTCACAAGCGAGGTGTGCAGACTGCTGGTCGAGGGCATTATCGAACCTAGCTCGAGTCCCTGGAGGGCCCAGGTGGCGGTTGTTAAAAATGGGGAGGAGCCGCGGATGGTGGTTGACTACAGCCAGACAGTCTGTACCTGATGCGTACCCCCTTCCACGGATCACGGATGTGGTGAATCAGTTCGCCAAATACCGTGTATTCTCCACCATTGACTTACATTCGGCCTATCACCAGCTCCAGATCCACCGAGAAGACTGACCTTTCACGACCTTTGAAGCGAATGGGCGGCTATATCAATTCCTCAGTGTACCCTTTGTGGTCATGAATGGTGTCACAGTCTTCCATCAGGAAATGGACCAGATGGTGGACCAGAATGGGCTAAGAGCTACTTTCCCATATCTGGACAATGTCACCATCTGCGGCCATGACACGGAGGATCATGATACCAACCTCAAGAATTTTTTTTCAGACTGCAACTTTCTAAACTTGACCTACAATTTCGACAAGTGTGTCTTCCCGACCACTCGGCTCGCAATTCTAGGTTGCGTGGTGGAGAATGGGATGGTAATGCCAGACCCTGACCGCATGCGTACCTTCATGGACTTGTCTCCACCCCCCACACCCAGAAGGCACTCAGACGCTGCCTGGGCTTTTTCTCCTACTATGCCCAATGGGTTCCACACTATGCCAACAAGGCACGGACACACATCAAGACCACATCCCTCCCCCTGTCAACCAAAGCCAGAGTCTTGGTTTGGATCAACAAGCCTTTGATTCTTTCAACAAATCCTTGATTTAGATTAACAAGCCATTGATTCTTTCAATGCACTCTACAATTTTATTAACTAGAAGACTGGAGCATATCACAAGTAGGTCGACCAGTCCAGAATGACCTGGTCTGGCTAGGAGCAACCCTTTAAGACCTGCCAGTAGGTGCGGCTACACTCTCATCCAATCACAGTCATCCTACACTACGATCTGTACATATACACATTGGTGATAGAATCTGTACTAACACAAAGGTATTATTGGGTTTGCGAAATGTTGGAGTATTTTATGTTTTAAATGTGTTGTCATACATTTAGTTTAAAAACGGAAAACTAAAAGATAAAAAGGGGAAAAAGGGGGATGGAGGTGGCGAGGAGGCGGAAAGGAGGTGTAAATAATATATAAGATGGCCACGTTGGACTATATAACTATAAATATTAATGGAATACATAACCAAATTAAAAGGAAGAGGCTACTAAATTTATTAAAAAATAAAAATATAGATATAGCATTTGTGCAGGAAACACATCTAACTGAAGTGGAACATAACAAATTAAAGAGAGACTGGGTAGGACACATAGTAGCAGCATCATATAATTCAAAAGCTAGAGGTGTAGCCATATTAGTTAACAAAATGTACCAATCAAGATAGAGGAAGAAATAATAGATCCAGCAAGGTGGTATGTAATGACAAAGTGTCAGATATACTCAGAATTTTGGAATTTGCTCAATATATATGCAACTAACAATGAGGATCAAAAGTTTATGCAGGATATTTTTTTCAAGATTGCAGACACACAAGGAAATATATTGATAGGAGGGGATTTTAACCTTAATTTGGATCCATTGTTGGATAAAATTGGACAAAAGACAAGGAAAAAGAATAAGGTAGCCAAATTATGGTTAAATCAATGCAGGAAATGAAACTAATGGATATATAGAGGAGACAGCACCTAAAATAAAAGGATTATTCATATTATTTGAGTAGGCGTAAAACATACTCATGGATTGATATGTTTTTGTTTTTGGCCCACATTCAAGGAAAAGTTAGGAAAACTGAGTATGAAGTAGACTACTATCAGATCATTCACCCCTGTTATAAACAATAGAACTGGAGGACATCCCATCAAGAACATATAGATGGAGGTTAAACTCCATGCTACTTAAGAGGCAATAGTTAGAGAGTTTATTGAATGCCAAATTAAAACATATTTTGAAATAAACACAGAATCAGTGAAAGATAAATTGATACTATGGGATGCAATGAAAGCTTACATTAGAGGACAGATAATAAGTTATGTCACTAAGATGAAAAAGGATTACAATTGGGAAATGAGCAGCTGGAAAGGGAGATAGCATGTATAGAAAAGGAACTAGTGAAAAAGGATGATATAAGGAAAAAGAGAGAATTGACGGAAAAAAAATACGAAACATTACAAACGTACAAGATGGAGAAAAACATAATGAAAACAAAGCAAATATATTACGAATTGGAAGAAAAAACACATAAAATACTGGCCTGGCAATTTAAAACAGAACAAGCTAAAAGAACTGTATTGGCATCAAGGAAAAAGGACAAACAAATCATATATAACCCAACAGAGATAAATGGAAGGGATTTAAGGAATTTTATGAACAATTATACCAAACTGAAAATGAGGGGAAAGATGATAAAATAGAAGAGTTTTAAGCTAAAATTGAACTGCCAAAATTGCAAGAAGAGAAACAAAACAAACTGATAAAACCATTTGAAATAGAGGAAGTACAGGATATATTAAAAAAGGTGCCGAACAATAAAACACCAGGAGAGGATGGATTTCCAATAGAATTTTATAAAACATTTAAAGAGTTATTAATTCCTCCTCTCCTGAAAGTAATGAATCAAGTAGAAGAAACACGAAACTTCCCAAACTCATGTAAGACAGCAATAATTACAGTAGGGGAAGGATCCATTAACACCAGCATCATATAGACCAATATCTCCACTTAACTCAGATTATAAGATAATAGCAAAATTATTAGCAAACAGATTGGCTGACTGGGTACCACAAATAGTTAAATAAGATCAAATTAGTTTATTAAGAAAAGACGAACAGCGGATAATGTCTGTAATTTTTTTAATCTAATTCGTGCAGCTCAAGGAATAAGAAATCAATGGTGGCTGTTGCCTTAGATGCAGAAAAAGCCTTTGACAGGGTAGAGTGGAACTACTTATTTAAAGTATTACAGAAGTTCAATCTGCCAGAAAAATATATTAATTGGTTTAAAGCATTATATAATGGACCATGGGCAAAGGTAGTAGTAAATGGATATGCATCAAACCAATTCAAATTAAGTAGATCAACTAGGCAGGGATATCCATTATCCCCCTCATTGTGCGCCTTAGCAATAGAACCATTTTCAGAGCTGATAAGAATAGAAAACAAAATAAAATGGATAAAAATAAAGGAGAAGGAGTATAAAATCAGTTTATTTGCAGATGACATCATAGTATACCTAACAGAGCCAGATATATCAATAAAATAATTATATAAGAAATTGAAGGAATGTAGAGAAATATTGGGGTACAAGGTCAATGCAAATAGAAGTGAAGTGATGCCAATGAGTAATGTGGATTTCACAGAAAAAAAAGAATCACCAATAAATGGCAAGAACAAGCAATCCGATACCTAGGAATCAGGTTAGACAATAACTTATACAAACTAAATTATCAGCCACTAATAAAGAAGGTACAGGAAGACTTAAAACATTGGAAAGAATTACCACTAACGTTGATAGGGAGAAGTCCTACCGTGGACCTCCACCACCTAAAATGACAGAATGAGAAGACGAAATGAACTGACCCAGTGTGTAAAAGTAGATGAAACCATTTTCTTGTTTATTTTCAGTATGTGAGGACATTGTTTAATGGGTTTAATGTATCATATATGTTGAACGTTTAGTGGATGGGGAGGGGGGTGGGATGGGGGAAAGGAAGGAAGGGGGGAAAGGGGAGAAAATGACACTGTGTATATTCAAGAGGGAAATGTTTATGTGTATTTTGGTCAATATGGTTCATAAAAATAAAAAAAAAATGAATGTGTTCGCAAGGAAAGAACACAAATAATTCTTATTTCAAACATTACCAATTCCCTTAACAGAGAAATTCTTTGATGAACTAAAGAGAATAATAAGGAAATTCTTGTGGCTGAAAGGGGGGAAAACGAGGCTAGTGTTAGATAAATTAACAGAGAGGTATAACCAGGGTGGTTTACAGTTACCAAACTTCAGAAATTATTATAGATCCGCACAATTAAGGTATTTATCAGATTTTTACCAGACGAGAGAAAAACCAGACTGGATTAAGCTAGAACTAGATAAAATAGGGGAAAAGGTACCGGAACATATATTTTATGTGGGATGAAAAGCTGGTGCAATATAAAAGCTCACCAGTACTGCATCATTTACTTAATATATGGAAGAAGATCCACGTAGAAAGGAAAAAAAACACATGACCAAATATCAAACTTATTATTGACGCAAAATCCACAAATCCCTTTTACAATAGATAACTTTTCCTTTAGAGAATGGGAGAGAAAAGGAATCAAAAGAATAAAAAAATATTTTTTGGGAAATAATTTATTAACATTTGAACAGTTGAAGAACAAATATGGAATAATTCACGGTACAGTGTTTGCATACCATCAACTGAAAGCTTATTTAAAGGATAAATTGGGAAACAGATTAAGATTACCAGAAGGAAGCAGCTTTGAATATGTGATTACAGACACAATGATAATTAAAAGATGTATAACAAATATGTACATTAAGCTGCAAGATAAGGAAAATGAGGAAATAAGCTATAAACCTAAATAAAAGTGGGAAAAGGATTTAAACATAAAGATAAAGAATGAAGCATGGGAAAAGTTATGTTCTGGAACTATGAAGAATACAATAAACACAAGGTTACGCATGTTGCCGTATAATTGGTTACACAGCTTTTATATCACTCCTCAAAAATTAAAAGAATGGGATCCAACATTATCAGAGAGATGTTTTCGCTGTAAGAAAGAAATGGGAGCAACAGTACATGCAATTTGGGCATGTGAGAAAGTGAATACATTTTGGGAAGAACTAAATCAGATAATAAATAAAATCACAAAAAAACAATATACCAAAAAATCCGGAGATCTTTCTTTTAAGTAACTTAAGAAATAAAGAATTTATCCCCTAAAATGATAAGAAGACAAAACTATTTGATTTAGTGTATAATAGTAGATGACACATTTTTCTGTTTTGTTTTTCCTTTGTGTGAAGACATTATTTTATGGTTTTATTATATTGTATATGTTGAATATTTATTGGTCTTGGAGGGAGGTGGGAAGGGGGGGAGGGAGGAAAGGGGGAAAAATGGGGGAAAATGCCATTGTGTATATTTAATGAGAAACGTTAGTACATAATTTGGTTGTTATGGTTCACAGTGTGAAAAATAAAAAAAAATATATATAAAAAAAAGAAAGCTATGTGCTAGGCAAATTTCTGCAGAGTGAGACTTTGAGGCTAGGGCGATTTTGTAGGTGACCAGTTTTGCCCCAAGGGAGTAACATGGGACCATGTCAGGATGAATAAAGCTCTCGGTGCTCGTGTTATCAAAAAGACATTTAGTCACCTGAAGCAGGCAAGTTGGTGAGGGTTGTTCTGATCCTGCACCACTGAGGCCAGGGTCGGTCCGTGGTCTAACCTGCACTGACAGTTTGGGGGCATAATGGCAGTGCCCTCACGGTGGCGTGGGTCTCCCTGGAAGTTGGCAGGATCTGAGATGGCAGCACCTATTTTGCAGTGTGGTCATCACCAAAAGATGTTGGCATCCAAAAAGGTGTTTGACATGCCATGCCCACAGCAGCGCTGGGAATGGAGTGCTGGTGATCAGCATATTCTTGCGTCGTGGCCCTTCTTCCTGCACTTGGAGCATGTTGCGTCTCTCACCGGGCAATGTTTTCAGGAGTATTTTGCCTGGCTGCAGAAGTAGCCCTTCAGGTGCTCCTGGGAGATAGCAGTTGTGGTGGGCTCATTAATCAGGCACGGTAGCAGACAGGTGGCCTGTAGATCCCCGACCCAGGATGATGACACCTGTGTGGGCCCATTCACAGGGTATGCTTCCACCTTGCAGAGATCTTTGCAAGATCGAATGCACCTTCCACGTTTTGGGTGGCCGATACTGCCTAGAAGTTTCTTTCTCACCCACCTAAGTCCCTGCGTGGCCTGAAGTAACTCATTGCCTGATTTGCTGGGTCACGTCTGCAGGTGGCCAGCATGTGCCTGGTGTATACCTTGTTAACTTTCTCCCTGTATTGTCCCTTGAGTATATCCATTGCGTCCATGTATGTGGTTGCATCCCTGATCATTGGGAACACTCAGAGTCCAATCCAGGAGAAGAAAGGATGCAATCTGTTTGTGTTGGTGGCCACGATGCCAGCTGAGTTTTGTAGGAAGACCTCAAAGCAGCGTAGCCAGAGTTCAAAGCTGTCCGATGCATCAGGTGACTATGGCTCCAGTTCCAGCTTGCCAGGTTTCAGGAGTTGGTTCATTGTTGGTGATGAAAAGAAAAAAAAATTGTGATTAAAATTGATGCGCAGTAAATAACTTGAGAGGGTGAGATTGAGTCATTGATCTACAGGCTTTTATTCACAATGGACAGGGACTGCATCCTTTCTGGGGAAGGGCTAAGGTGTTAGAGGCTTTATACAAAGTCAAAGAGGGAAGAGCCACAGAGAGGGGGTGGAGTCAGGTAATCAGGAATACAGCTGTTCAGCACATTCCATAAATAAAATTAATAAAGTCTGTTGATTCCATGTTATTAATAGTCAGGTATTTACAGAAAGCCTCTTCTTTCCATCATGAGTTTTAATAATTGCTTCTATCAGTGAGTTACTGAGAAATTAATACATTTTGCTGTGCCATCAAAGAATTTAAAGACTATATCTCTCATCACAAGTAGATTATGGTAGTAATTCGACTATTTAATTACTGATGCAGCCAACCTGCCATTCATATGTGAATGAACCTCTCTTATATTTATGATGTCTCTCAATGAGATTTCCATTTGGAGTTTGGGGCAGGAAGAATGTTTATGAAGTTATGGAGCATAATTAGAACAGAATAAGAGTAGTAAATGTGGCTGATGTGTGCAAAATGGAGAGAGAAAAAAATGATATTCACCTCGCTGCTGGATGAATCCAAGTCGGCTCCAGTCAAAACGTTACAATTGGAATCCTCCTCAATAATATATTTTTAAATGTTCTAGAATCTGTAAACACAACAGGGCAGAAGGCAAAGAAATTGCAGCATGCAGATTAACAAAAGTCATGATATGCTGCATCTTTTCACCCCAACAATCACCACATTGGCCCAAGCATGAAAAATGTATTGCTGCATGACAAGAAAACAGGAATAGCTGTTGCCAAGTGCCATTTATCCTAAAAATTCTGTTTGTGATAGAGTACATTAGCCCCAACTACAGTACAAATTCATTCCCAAATGACTATTTTCCTTGGATATTGATAGAATTTTTTTTTTACAGAGAAACACAAGGACTGCAAAAAGCTGGAAACAATAAGAATCCAGAAGCTATTTTTCATTGGATGTGACATTTAAACATTTACACTTGGAAAAAAAAGTTGTTTCGACCAAAATATAAGATTCATTCATAAATAGCATTGAAGGCAGTGGTGAGCACCTTCTTGAAACACCACAATTATTTTGGAGAAGGCCTTTCTGCAGTGATAATTTAAAAAAAATTTAGACATACAGCAAGGTAACAGACCATTTCAGCCCATGAGTCTGTGCCGCCCAATTTACACCAAATTAACCTATACCCCAGATATGTTTTGAACAGTGGGAGGAAACCGGAGCCCCCAGGGAAAACCCGCGTAGACACGGGAAGAGTGTATAATCTCCTTACAGGCACCATGAGATTTGAATCCCGATCCCAATCTCTGGTGCTGTAAAGGCATTGCGCTAGGCGCTACACCAACCGTGCTGCCCCGATTGGGAAAGTAGTTTCAGAATTCACTTTCAACCATGATGAAAGAATGAAGATATTCCTTCATCAAAATGGTGTGCATCTTCAAATCAAGTCCAGGTCACCTTTATTTAACATTCATTCTATGCTCCCACGGTAAAGACAAGATAGCGTTTCTCCAGGACCATGGAGTATATTTTTGACATAAGTATGTCAGAATAGAAGTTATTCTGACATAAGTATGTCAGAATAGAAGTTAAAAACATTGAAATATTAAAATATGAAGGTGTATAAAGTAAAGGTCCATGGTACATTATCCACATATTTTCTGGGAATTCAGGAGCCTGATGGCTTGGGAGAAAATGCTGTTCCCTAATCAGGACGTCAGGGCCTGAATGTTACGATACCTCCTACCAGATGGCAAAAGGGAGAACAGTTTACATGAGGAGTGTGAGGAGTTCTTCAAAACTTTTATTGTCTTTCACCTGCATCAAGTGTTGAAGATGTCCTCAACGGTAGGAAGAGAGCTCCCAATGATCTTTTACCCTGACTTCATGATCCTCTGAGTGGTCTTGCAGTCCGAGGAGGTACAGCTTCCAAATCAGGTGGTGATGCAGTTGAACAGGATGCTCTGAATACATCCTCTGTATAATGTAGAGGATGGAGAGTAGGAGGTGAACTTTCCTCAGCCTTCAAAGGAAGTAAAGGTGTTGCTGGGCTTTTTTTGGCTATGGAGTTGGTGTTAAGGGACCAGGTGAGATTCTCTGCCAAGTTCACTCCAAAGAACTTGATACTCTTGACAACCTCAATGGTCGAGACATCAATAATCAGTGGAGTGTGGTCCTCTCAGGCCCTCCTGAAGTCAACAACTATCTCTTTTATTTTAATAATATTCAGATACAGGTGGTTGGTTCTGCACCAGTCCATTAGTGACTGAACTTCATCTCGGTATGTTAACTCCTCATTCTCACTAATAAGGCCCTCCACAGTTGTGTTGTCAACGAACTTCATGATGTGGTTCGAGCTGTGTTTAGCTGCACAGTCGTGGGTCAGCAGAGTGAAAAGCAGTGGACTCAGCACATAGTCCTGGGGTGCACCTGTGCTCAGTATTGGAAGTGCTGTTACTGATCTGGACTCTTTGAGGTCCCCCGACAGGAAGTCAAGAATCCAATTGCAGAGGGAGGTGTTTAGATCCATCAGCATACTGATGTCTCATTGTGTTGAATGCCAAAATGAAGTCAATAAGCAGGATTCGAGCATACAAGTCCTTATTTTCCAGGTGGGTGAGGGCTAGATGGAGGGCAGTAGTGATGTGAACCTGTATGCAAACTGCAGAGGTCCAGTGATGGGGACCGCAGGAGCTTGATGGTCCCCATGCCAAGCCTCTGAAAGCACTTCATGATGACGGATGTGAGTGTGACGGGCAGCAGTCATTGCGCCAGGACGTAAACAATTTCTTCAGCATGGGGACAATGGTGGCAGCTTTGAAGCATGTTGGGACCATGGTGCTACTCAAGGAGATGTTAAAGATGTCAGTGAGAACAGCTGCTAGCTGATCCGCACGTCTCCTGAACACTCTGCCAGGAATGTTATCCGGTCCAGCAGCTTTTCTTTGTTTGACCTTTCCCGACACCCTCTTCACATTGGCCACTGCCAGACACATCACCTGATCATTTTTTTTGCCTCAAAACAGGCGTAAAAGTTGTTGAATGTGTCTGGGAGTGAGGCATCATGGGCACAGCCAGATTGTGTAGTCTTGTGGTTGCTGATGTCTTGGATGCCCTTCCACATGCATCACATGTCCTTGCTGTCTAGGAAGTGACTGTGAGTGCTCTGGGCTTGCGCGTGCTTATATTGCTTAATGGCCTCAGGCAACTTGGCTCTTGCAATAGCTAGGACTACCTTGCCATCCACTCTGAAGGCAACATCTCAGTTCCTGACCAGCACAGACTTGTGACGAAATCTGTTTAGAAGTATTTGTCCTTGATAGCAGGCACTGCACATTTTGGCAATGTATTAAAAGAGGCTTGATAAGCAATTACTGTGCACTTTATTAATGGTGATCGACATCTAAGTTCAAGGATTAAATGATGAGCATTGTGACTCAAGTATTCATCAAGTGCGTGTTTTATCTGGATGAACTTGAGCATTGTTGAGGCTGCATTTATACAGGCAATTGCAATTAATTCCAAAGTTCTTTTTTTTATATAAATTTATGACAAACTCATTATCATTATACTTCTAACCTGTGCCTTGCTGATGACGGAAAGACTTGAGATAATCAAGAGTTTAGTCACCTGCCACAAGATACTTCAGCTTCTGAACTGCAGTGTTTATATGGTTCGTCCAATTAACCTTTGGTCAGTGGTGATCACTTGGATAATGATGGTGTTGGATTCGATCAAGATTGCACTATTGAATGGCAAAGAGGCATTGGGGTTTTAACTTCCCTTCTGAGAGTCTATCATTGTCTGGGTTTTACTATGAAACATTTCAGACATTGTGAATCTGAGACAAATTGTAAATTGTAGATAAGAAACAAATCTTCTGATTCTCTTTTAGAAATTATGCCTTCAGTTATGAAATATGTAATCTTTATTCAGAAAGATTTGTAATCATTTTTATCACTTCAAAATGCACATCCAGAAACAAATTTAACCACCTCTGCAATTTCCCAATCAACACCTTGCACAAAGCATAGAGCATTCAAATGTCAAAAGCATTCAGCTTGGATTGTGAGCAGAAAATCATTATCTTACGAGCTGATATTCCCTACCAGTTTTGACAAGGGTTAAATACATAAAAGGCTTAAAGTTTAAATGTTTGAAGAGAGGAGGAATGGAAGAAAATCTGAGGCTTCTTAAAGTTTAGTTTTTTGTCACGTGTACAGGGGCATCTCATTCTTCGGAGAATCCCTGCCCCTCCTTTGGTTGTTGTAATGTCAGCCATGGTGGTAACTGGAATAAGTTTGAATCCCTCTATTCTGTATAAGAGGTTGGTGGAAGGTAGAAGCACTGCGGAGTGCTGAAGGCCTTATCCCAGCTCAGTCTGGCTGATACCTCCACCTCGGTGTAGAGCTGAAGA
Organism: Narcine bancroftii; assembly: GCF_036971445.1. Taxonomy (NCBI): domain Eukaryota; kingdom Metazoa; phylum Chordata; class Chondrichthyes; order Torpediniformes; family Narcinidae; genus Narcine; species Narcine bancroftii. The sequence continues at coordinate 217,961,717 of NC_091474.1, read as the reverse complement.
CCAGTCCACAACATGCCCGCTGCTGGCAGTTAAATGATAGATGGAATAGTGGTCAAAGAACAATGAACGTTCAAGAAACATCATCTAGGGTTCCATGCGGAAAACCCTGCTGCTAGAGGACTCCTCTGTGAAGGCCCATGCCAATTCAATCCAGGGCAGCAACTCTGTAATTTTGATTCATACATTACATTCAAAGAATTGTGTTTGAATGGGCTTTCCTGTCCCTCAGCGTCTCAATAGGCTAGACTCTACACCATTAAAAATACATTACACAGACACAAACTTAAAAGGCTCCATAATTTCACCTTATTAGAAAAAAAAATGACCTGTTCCACCCACTGTCTTTGCCCACCTTCTCTACTATCCAAGGCAGAATGTGCAAGATAAAGAATTAGATCCATTTGAATATCAAACTGTTCAATCTGCCTAAACTCAGATTGTGTCTTTCCACTTTCATTTGGGCCTCAAATCACCCAAATTATTATATCTCATCTTGGCCTTCAGCTTCTGTGAAATGCCTCCTTTCCCAAATCCTTACTCTGCTTGCATCTTCGCACTTTTGCAGTTGACACTTGGCTCAGCTCTCGGCTCATCTGCCCTGCTATCTGTTCACCTCCTGGTGTGAGCCAAGCCTGGGGAACAAGCCAAACACTCTGCCTGCTGAGGAGGAGGAGGGAGGAGGAAACACCTACACTGTTTAGATTCAGTAATTTCCCCTCCATCTCATCAAAATTCATGATAATACTTAACCCGATTAGCAGTGAAACATTTCAGACCTTGAAGCATGCATACTTTCCCAGCTGTCAGATAAATCTTAAAGGCAGATGGTTTTGGCTTGGAACCATTTTCCACTGCGTCACTTTCTCTCTCTGGTGGGCTTGTCTGAGCTTCATTAAATTAAAATCCAACTGCTGCCCATTACACCTTCCTACTGATCTTAGATAGATCACTTACTGCAAATTCTAAATTAGCAAATGGAGCCTCGGAGGAGAGGGAAGACAACTCATGGATTATCTAATGGACTTCCATAGGAGTTGCCATTTAATTGTTCTTTAATGGAAAGACAAAATTAATTAAAGTAAGTGATAAGCACACCTGTCAACAAAGGAATATTTGGCTCTCTCGAATGTAGTACTGAATTTGCAATTACAATGGGTTTGAATTAATCTTGATTCTTACCAGATAAATTTTAATTCCAATTATATTTGTTCATTGGTATTCACCACAAGGGGAAGAAAATGAAATGCTCTGACAATGCTGGCATTGTTAAAGTATTGTGAAGGTACAAAACTGGGTTGAGGACTATATGGGCAAATTTACTGGTCAGTTTGTGAAACTGAGACAGAATAACAACACTTAGATCCTTGAACGATGTTCTAAACTTATTTTCTTCTATTAGCTATTTTTTATATCAGAAATCTATTATGTTTCATCACTTGATCATTGCATTTTATGTAGCAATCCTCGTTCAGACAAAATAGTCAAAGAATGTTGATATTCTCCAGAAATAAATTTGTTTATTTTTGCCAATGGCCTCCAGACTTAGAATGCTTCTCTGACCTTGATGTCTCATTCCCGAATGCCATCAAAGAATTGTCTACCTAAAAGCATAGGATTGCAAAAGTTTAGGAAAAATATTCTCTATCTCCTTCTCAAGGGGCCATTTGAGTACAGACAATAAGTGAAAATCTTGCTGAGAATGCTTGCATCCCATAGACGAATTAAAAAATAAATGAAGAAGGAGATTGTTAGTGATTGGGCAAATTTCTAAATAAGCTCAAAGTGTTGATTATTTTTCTTCTGTGTCATTAACCATTCCATGATTTTACAATGATGCTCTTCATCATCTCTGTCTGGGTGGAGAGAACAGAACAAGAGGTCACAAACACTGATAGTAGAAAGCAGTTTGCCCCGATCTCTTTCCAAGTTGGCCACGTGGCTCAGGGTAGCCTCATATGCCAGCCCAGCCTGAGGAAGGCCCAGTGGTAAAAAGATGAAAACTGATCTTGGCTGCAGGGGATGTTCTCCCTGTTTTCTGATGCCTTGCACCAATCCTCTGCTTCCATGGAGACTGGAACCCCTCATGTCTGTTGCTATCTTGGCCATCTTGGGCTAGACCCCGCGATTATGGGATTTTCAAATGAAACCACTGTTGGCTCCATTAACAAGCTATTTAAAGCCTGCAGGGAGCTGATCACAGATGGACTGGGTGGTTGGACACCACAGGAGTGCTGTGTCTCCATTCCCAGCTCTCTGCAGGTCTGTATCACTGAAGGATGATAACAGTATTTAACACAATTGAGGATGGGCCAAAAAACACTTGACATTTTGCTTGAGGATTAAATTAGTCAATCACTTTAAAATAATTACATATTTGCTGCATGTCTGTTTTTTCATCATAGTTGTTTCCTAATGAGATCAGAAGTTTGCACTGTGTCACAGCTATAGCTGTACTTCACAGCTCCAGTGAGTCTGGTTTGATCTTGAATTCACCCGCTGTGTAACATTATGAATGTAAGGATTGAATGGCATTGAAGTAAGCCGTACACGGTATTTTTTTTTGTGTTTGTTGTATATATTTTTATTAATAAAGTTTATCTATAAAATTTAAAAAAATGTGGTATTTGCTCATTCTCCCTTAGACTGCGAGAGTCTTCCATAGTTTGGACCGTATACAAAAAATAAGCTTGCAGATCATTTCATCACTAATTCACTCAGTGAATGGTTGGAGGTGGGAGGGACGGTAGTTGATGGAAAGATGGAGAAAATTGATGGGGCGGCACAATTAGTGTAGTGGTTAGCGCAACACTTATACAGTGTCAGTGACGTGGGTTTATATCCAGCGCTGTCTGTATGGATTTAGTAGAGTTAGTATGTTCTCCCCATGTCTACATGGGTTTCTTCTGGATGCTCTGGTTTCCTCCCACCCTTCAAACATGTATGGTGTTGTAGGTTATTTGGGTGTAATTGGGCGGCATGGACTCGTGAGAGGAAGCTTCTTCCCTCAGAGAGTGGTGGCTGAGTGAAATTACCTTCCAGAAGAGGTGGTTGCAGCAGGGATAATTTTATCATTTAAGAGAAGGTTGGATGGGTGCATGGATCTGAAGGGATTGGAGGGTTATGGGCAGGGAGTAGGTAGGTGGGACTAGGGGGGCTGAGATGGCCTGTTTCTGTACTGTAATTGTAAATATGGTTATATGCTCTATGTTTAGATTTAATTTTTAAAATTAAACTTAAAATTAGTGCTTGCCAAACAGTACAGACTCAATGGGACAAATGGCCTGTTTCTGTGCTCTGCTGACTCGACAGGGACACATTTCCCCCACTTCACCTTTAAATGTTGTTCACTACAATGTCTCACTGCAGCCACATGCACAAACACACAGCAAATGTCAGACAAATGTTATTCTGACAGAGGGCAAAGGCATTGGGAAACCAAATTAAACACTCAATTATTTTCAGCCAGAAACACAAATTGACTTGGTCAAATGTTGAGAGTTAGACCTCAAGCTGCTCAGAATGGTGATAACCCAAAGATCTATTAGTTGAAGTAATTAAATGGATTTAGATAAGTTTAGAAGGTATAGAATCTGATAAATACTGAAAATCAATTTTGGAGGGTGATGCATGCTTTGGGCAAGGACACCCTCTGTAGTGTTGATAAGATGGAGAAAACAATGACATTCTGGTAGAATCAGCAAATTAAAATGTTCTTTTCTGGATATCAGGATATAGAAAAAAACTATTGGCACATTTAAATAAAAAGGTGAAATGTATCTACATGAAAATGTTATTAGCAATGCCCACTAACTGGTTGTTTGTGTGCTTCTTTTTTGTTGCAAAATAGAACAAACATTTATGACACAGTTCTTGTTGTCACAAATCTGGGTGTTAAATTCATTTGACACAGTATATCCCGTACGGTGTGAAGGTTCTTCCGCAAGCACTCAAGCATTCTTGCATCTGCATAAATCGGAAGCCAGAGGACAATTACCACATAGCGTTACAAAAGGATAAAAAGAGGTCAATTGGCAAATCAAGGCAGCTTTGCAGGGATCACTCAGGAACCTGATGGCCTCAAAGAGAAATTGTCTTTGCAATACTTTACACTCAACAGGAAAGTCTGCAGATGCTGCCGATCCTGCAATACACAAACATGCTGGAGAAATTCAATGGGTCACGCAGCATCCTGCAGGCTGCTGGAGCTGGCCTCATGAGAACCAGGTATTGAAACTGGGATTTGAGAGGATGCTGAGGGCAAGGATGGCTCCGGAAGAGTCCTGGATGCTGGAGACTACCTCATTATGATGGAGGTTTAGATCTGGGCTTGGATTGCTGATGGTTTGAACTGTGCAGCTGCGGAGACTGTGTGGAGGCAAATCAACAGATACTCAGTCACTCTGGAGGGACCCTCTTTTGCTTCTCTTTCTCTGAATGTAAGAGGTGCCAGGCAATGCTAATGGGAATGGCGATTTTTTTTTTGGTTTTATTACATGATAATAAATAGTATCTGATCTAATCTATAAGAAGTAAAGAATAGCCACCACTTCAGTCCTGAGCCCTTCATAAATGTATGAGCAAAAGAGGGCAGGTGCTAGAATTAAAAAAAGATGGGGAGAGCAGAAGAGGGAAGAAGGGGGAAGGGAAAAGGAGCACAGGCCAAAAGGGAAGAGGCCATTGATGAATATGGTGGGAGGGCAGGAGAAAAAAGCTCAAAAATGATGAGGGAGAGGTAATTCTCTGAATGGAGAAGGACAGGAGGGAAAATGGATGAAAGGAGAGAGAGGGAAAGGGAAGGAGAGAGAGAGTTGATGGTGGAAGAGCCAACAGGAAACTGGAGAAGTTGATGTTCGTGCTATTTGGTTGGAGAATGGCCAGCCAGAATGTGAGGTGATGTTCTTCCAATTTGCGGGTAGCCTTAGTTTGGAAGTATGTGAGGCCATGAACAAACATGGGAATGGGTTGTGGAAATAGAGTGTGGAATCCAAATGGTTGACTACTGCATGGTCCCTGTTATTGCAGCGGACAGAGTGAAAGTGCTCAACAAAACAATTTCCAAATTTGCAGTGTTATGAGCCCAGAGGACCCCAAAACCCAGCAGCAATAGATATTTACCAAGACAAATGGTTACTTAAACAAAACTTGCTTTTAATTATCTTTAAACATGAAAACAGAATTACACTTTAACTTATCACTATTGACTTATGGTGAATTGTCTTTTGCTTCAGAGAACAGAATCATTTCTTGCTTTCCAATATTTGCCATATTGACTTCAGTTAATACTTAGAAGCATGAAACACAAATGCTATGAATAAAATGAAGGTGTTTGTTCATTATTTTAACCTCCTTCTAATTCTAAGCCCATGTGTATGTAATGTGTGTGTATGTTCAGAAAAGTTTTTTGGTTCACACTCCAATCTCACTTCTCATTCATCCAAGTTCACTGGTTGCAGGCAATTCTTATAGTGTGCACAGAATTTAACATTTATAAAGTTCACCAGGGTTTGATGCTTGAAAGGTAAATGGTTACTGCTCAGGAAGGTTCTTAATGGTTTTCAGAGAGAGATTTGTTGTACACTGACACTCACAACTGATTCCTTTTTAATCAGCATCTTGCTGAAGAAACTTGCCCCCTTAAGGTTCTCCAGATGATAACATCTTTCTTTCAGGTCACCACAGAGTTCCTATTTTGTTTCACTTATTTCAAGTGAAACATTAGACAGCCAGTCCTTTCCTCTTGCATAAACCACAAGGGCTTTGACCAGAGTGAACTAAGCACTCACATCCCGTCTTCCAAATGGGGTTTTTCCACAAAATTTACAGCTTGTCCTGTTCCATTCCCAGCTGCTGCAGTTGATTGTAGCACTGCAAAACTGATCTCTCTCTCTCTCTCTCTCTCTCTCTCTCTCTCTCTCTCTCTCTCTCTCTCTCTCTCTCTCTCACTCTCTCTCACACACATAAGAGAAAACCTGTTTCTCTCTCTCTGCTTGCAAAACCACATGCAACCTCCTAGAACAGCAAGTTCCACTTCAGACAGAATGCAGCTCCGACAAGTTCTTTCATCTGTTGCCTTTTTGTAAACAAAACTCTATTAGTAAAGTCTCTTGGGCACTCTCCAAAGCTTTTGCAAAGGCTCTGGGGATGACATGTCTAGCATGAGCAGAGTTACAGTATTTTAAATAAAATCTGTTTTAAAGTGTTTGTACGTATGTGACCCACACTAACAAACCTGCCCCAATATATCTCCCAAAAACATGTATATTCTGTCTCAGCAGCCAATCTTTCCCTGATGCAAGCAAGAACAGAAAGTATAGAATGAATAGAACATTATAAATTTTACACCTGCAATTCTCTGTTGCCCCATATTTGATGAGGAACCAATATAGTCTGCTATGCTGGTACTAACATGAATAATAAAAACACTAAATTCCTCATCTGGATATATTTCCTGGTTCACTCAGACTGCAAATATGTTGACCTATTCTTCATTAGGGTAGCAAATCTAAATCTATTATTTTTGTTTCGTGTTCTAATCTTATTGCACATTATTGCTCCAGTGCATCATTTCTCAATAGATCCAGAAATCTTTTTGTTGTTTATTCAGACATGAGTTCTGTCAAAATTCTCACATCAAGGAGAACATCTTTCACATGATTTCTGATGACAATGTCAATGCTTCTCCTATCAATGATTTATTGTTGAGGCGTTCTTGTGCTCCATTGCCTAATGGCTCTGCCAAGCAGCTTTAGTCCGACCAAAGCCTCCTTTCGCCTTCAAATTTGAGGGGCTCTTAAACATATTAGCCTTTTTTGGAACTAAGAGAGAATTTTTTTTTTTTAAAAAATCACTCCCCTGGCAGTGAAAGAAACAAAAAAAAAGGTGAAATAGAAAGGATGAAAATGTTGAAATTGTGGTTTAAATATTACTTATTAAAAAAATTCAATTCAGAGAATGTTGTCATCACTGGCTAAACTAGCAATTATTTTCCGCACCCAACTGGACCTTGTGATGGACTTGAAATGGTACTGACATTATTATTAATATAAACTGTTCCTGATCATTCTGATGAGAGCAGTCTGCATCTTAAAAATTACATTTTTTAAATGGCGCAAATGATATGTATGATATTTTCTGAAAAATAATGAATAAACACCTTTATTTTCTTCATAGCATTTGTGTTTCATGCTTCTAAGTATTAACTGAAATCATTCATTTGTCAGTATGGCAAATATTGGAAAGCAAGAAATGATTCTGTTCTCTGAAGCAAAAGACAAAACAGCAGCAAAGTTCAACAGAGAAAACCGGTTTTGTGTGGTAGCTGGCATGTAATCCATTGTTTTTAAGCACTGGTTATAAAAGGTGCATTAAGGAATTTCCATATAATGTGTGGCCTCAGCATTATTTATCAAGAAGAAAAATTGAATGTGGGGAAATTTCATCTGTGTGCATTTTCATTCACTTACAGCTCAAGTGTATTGGCTTTATCTTCTACTCATGCTCATGGGAAGAACAAGCACAGATGGAGCTTTAAATTCTGGACATTAACATTCTGATAATGCAGCCAACAACTTTCTGTGCATGTTAGAAATAAGAAAGTTCCATAGCATACCATTACTGCAGTGACAAGGTCACGAGTTATTTTTTTTAAAGTGACAGGACAGTGTGATGGTGATGCACCTGGGTTTACAATCTAGCCGTCTCATGACATGACCTTGTTTACTAAATTCAGTTAAATGGAGACTTGTTTGAAATAAATCCTGTGTCAGGGAGTTATGTACCATTTGGTTCATGGATGCAAGTATGTCCGACCAATCTTTGACTCTAAACTTCGAGCAATGCCATTGCCCTCTAACATGGTCTGCCTTGTGATCGTATGGCCAGTTGGTTGTGGAAAACAATAACTAGTCTTACTGGTGATGACCATATTTTATGAATTAATATTTTTTTTTAAAGTAATGTTTAAGCCATAGTATCAACATCTTGATTCAACCTTTTTTTTTTCCTTGGCTTCTTTCCCTGCTAGGAGAGTGATTTTTTTAAAAATTTGTTCCAAAGAAGGTAATGTGTTTGATCCACAACCAGTTCTTCTTACTGAAGACACTGATTTACCAAATGGTTCCAAAGAGTTCAGTATTTTTTAACCTATTTGTTACCCTTAATTGGTCCGTGGGCAAGCCACCCTCATTGAAAATCATAGCAAACTACACAGTACATTATTTTATTGCATGGTTCTGAACAATTTGCTGGCAAATATTTCTAAAAATCTCTAAAATAAACAGTATTGCAATTACAGATTCATACGACATGAAGGAAGTCATTCAGGTTCTCATGCCGATGACTGCTCTCCCACTTCTCTCATACTTTATCTACTCCACTATACATCTTTCATTTTCAACTGCTTATCCAATTTTCTCTTAAACAATTACCAGAGAATTTTGCTTCCATTGCCGTTTTGGGTATTGAATTCCAGATCTTAGCAATTTCTTGTTCATTTTTGGAAAAAAGATTTTAAAAAATTATGACGACTATTTCTTTTGAAAATGAAATTCAAATAATTGGAAACAATAATGGTTAAATGCTTGAAAATGTACTACAAACCTTTTTAACACTTTTATATTGTTTTCTCTTTCCACTGATTCAAATGATTCAGTGTGATTCATGTCAGAAGCTTCCCAGATTGCATTCAATTAAAAGGTGAGAGACTGTTCCCAGGAAATTACTCACGCCATTTTGTTCTTAGATCCAGACTGTATAACAGCAATCTGAGATGGATGATTTATGATTTCTGACTTTATTCACTTCCATTCAAGATCTAAGACAGAGTAACGATATAACATTGATAGTTAACTTTTGTGAACAAGTCTCAGAAAAAGGCTTTTCAGGCCCATGCAAGCTTTTAGCACATTCCCATTTCCTTTCGTTACTTCACAGCTCTTCTTACAACTTGCTTTCTCCTATACCCATCAACCTTTCTTAGATTATTTTCCCTTTACCTAATAGTGGAAGAATTGGTAACATTTCAATCAACCTAATGACACATATTTGGGAACATGGGAGGTAAAGGGAATGCCCAGGCAAACGCACATGATGACAAAGAGAATGCAAGGAAGAAACAAAATCTGTGGTCATCACCAAATTCTGGTTGCTGGAGTGGTACTAATGCTACTGCACTGCCTTTATATGGGTGAAGGAGCAGATGAACACCTTCATGATGAGATCACCTACTTGGTCCACACTTTAGTGTATTAGCAGAGCATGGCTCATGCGTCAACCATTAATTTCTTTCCCATCCTGTGTTATTTTTGATAATAAGTGAAATGTTTTTTTTCTAAAAGTATGCTACAATTTTAGTTATGCCTACCTGCCTTCCTCTAGAGCAGGGGGTGGGCAACCTTTTTAAAAAAAAACTCACATACCACCTTAAGTATTCCATATGTCAAAAGTGCTCTCTGAGTAATGGTATATGAGTGGGAAGGGAAGATTGAGAACCACTGCTCTAGACCCACTTGCTACTGTGTAGCTCTGCAGAGCCTAGAGGTCAGAAGAGATTATAGTTGTATGCAGGTCAGCTCAGAATGAACATGCTGTTCCCAGAAAGAAGGAGTATAGTTAACACTGAGCTTTATTGGGCTCACAGCCCTGATTTTATTCTCAAGCTGAGGGGTGTGGTCAAAGCCACCTCAACACTGATTGGTACATTTGCGATCTGCTTTCCTTGATAGGTCAGTTAGGCTCCTTTAGCTATGGCCAATTGGAGGGCAGCGCTGCAGGCCTCGTGCAGCCTGCTGGATTGTCACATTCATCCCTCATTTGTGGGGGCTGCGAGGGGCCGCCACAACTGAAACATTTTGCTTGAAAAAAAATTGTCATTGGGCCATTTCCTTTGGAGTAATGAAAATGTGCACATAGCAAGTCAATTAGGGATGATTAAAACAGTGGTTTTCAAACCTTTTGAAAACCTTAAGTAATCCTTCACAAATCACCTATGGCTTAGGGATTGCTTAAGGCAGTATGTGAGTGAAAAGAAAAAGTTTGAAAACCACTGCTCTAGAGGGATGTTACTTCAGGTTGCAGCAAAAAGACTTCAGCATCGGTTTCAGGTCGTCTTCGTGGAGTAATTGGGACAATCTAGTATCTTCTGATACAAACTGTCTTCAAACTGCAGAAACTCATAAGAATGACAGAAAGGAAATAAAGTGAACTTTTCAAAACAAAATTGGAGGGTTTTGGGGAAAGATAGTTTCCTCTTAGATCCAGACTAAGGGAGAGAACATGAGAATGGGAGTGCAAGGTTGCTCAACAGTGGACTAGCATGGACAAGGAACCTCTCTTTGTGCACCAACAAAAGTGTTGAAATCTCTGCTTCAATATTTAAGGATCTGACTGATTACTTAGGTCATAGTCTGCTCAATTATGTCCTCATTTAGAAAATAATTTCTATAAACTAAAAGGGTTTTCATACTTCCTGAATATTGCAGAAAAATTACATCATTAAGCAAAAGATCTGATCACCTCATTATCAGTTCTGGTCACCTTATTATCAGTTTTGGCCACCTCATTATAGGAAGGATGTGGATTCTATGGAGAGAGTGCAAAGGAGCTTTATCAGGATGTTGCCTAGATTGGGAAACGACTTATGAGGCAAGGTTAGCAGAACTTTGGAGCGTAGAAGGATGAGAGGATACTTGATGGAGGTTACAAGATTATGAGAGGCATAGATAGGGTAGACATCCAGCACCTATTTCCCAGGGCAGGAATAGCAAACCATTTGATATATGTACCAATTTATGGGAATTTAGGGGAAACATCGGGATGTTTTTTTTACATAGAGTGTTGTGGGTGCCCGGAATTCCTTGCGAGGGGTGGTGTGGAGGCTAAATCATTAGGGGAATTTAAGAGACTCTTAGGCAAATGGATGAAAGAAAAATAGAGTTAGGGTGGGTTTAGTACTTTTTTTAAGGAATATGTGGGTTGGGACAACATCGAGGGCTGAAGGGCCGATACTGTGCTGTGGTGTTCTATCTATCAAAGAAAAAAACTTTTGGAAGATCCTGGTGTTCTGAAAGGAGCTATATAAAATATTTTTAAATTCCTATTTGGCAAAACAGTCTGTGGTATCCATTCATTCTTTATTGTGAATATAAAATATAATTATATATTACTGCTGAATCAATAATTTCATGCTTTAAATAAGAAGATATAATCAGATTATTACTGAAAATAGATCAGTGTAAAATTACTTCTTTTTGTATAATTCTGTTCATTTAGAAACACCAGCATTTAATTACTACTCATTTAATCTTTTAGTGAGAAAAGACCTTCTCCTAAAACCACCAGGAACATTGTTAATATGACTCTTCACTACTCTGTTATTGTAAAATAATGCTCGTCCTTGTGAAAGACAACTTCCAGTGCAAAGTGGCACCATACAATAATCTTGAAACATTAAAGTCTACACAGAACTAGGTGGTCAGTTAATAAATGAATATAAAATAATAACATAGTTCAAGTAATAATACTGAACAACGAATAAAATCATTGCATGAAAGAATTAAACAGTCTTGCAAAATCCACCGTTAAAATGTTTTATCCATGATCCTAGTCTATAGAGTAACTTAAATGCTTTCTCTGGGGATGTGTTGAATTTTTAACAATGCCCTGTTTTCAAGTGAGGCCTAAGGTATTAGCAGATCCTGGATAAGATTACCCAAGGTCACACAAAATATCAAGGTTCACAGCACTAAAGCATAAAAACCCATATCTAGCATGAAATGATAACATCAAGAACAATCTTGCATTTACGACTTTATGCAGGAGAACAACTAAATTAAATTTCCTCCTTTAACATAAAAATCCAGATGAGGATAGTTTAAATTTTAAGTCACATTTTGAAAGGAGAAATTCAGTCAGTTGAAGAAGGGGAAAGCAAGTTTGGACTGACTATTAAATAGAGTCATCGAGTTGTTCAGTATAAACTCTTCTCCCAAATTTATCCACGCTGAGCAAGTTGTCCACCTCGGTGAGAGCGATATGTCTGTATATGTCCCACATCCCTGTAAAGGTTTAATATCCATGCACCTGTGTAAAAAATATTTTGTCCATCATCCCTGCCCCGAGAGCAATCCATAACAGCTAGTTCTGTATGTACACCACTTTCAGTGTGCGAAACCTTGCCCCTCGAGTCACTTTTAAAATCTTTTCCCTCTTCCCTTAATCCTATGCCCTCTCATTTTAGGCTTCCCTTCCCTGGGAAAATTACTGCAACCATTCATCTCATTCATAACCCCCATAATTTTATATTCATTCATAAGCTTATCCCTCAGCTTCTTCATCTCCACAGGCAAAAGTCCCAGCCTACCAAGTCTCCCCTTGCAACTCAAGCCTGCCAGGCCTGTCAACACCATTGTGATTTTCTTATATGCCCATTCCAGCTTAATGACTGCTGGCCTATAGCTGGATGACCAAAAGAGCAACCAATGTGACCTCACCAAAACCTTTTACATCTCTATCATGATGTTGAAATTCCTGTACTCAATGTCCTGACCAATAAATCCAGTGTTTCAAAGACCTTCTTCACCACCTTGTTTACTTGTGTGCCATTTTCATCATATTATATTCAATAACCCTTGGTGTCTCTGTTCTGCTCTCTATGGCCCTCTCTATGGCCCTGCCATGAGGCAGGCGAACTGGCCTCACTTGTAATCCATGTGGCGGGGAAGCCGGCCAAAATGGCGCTGTCGGGGGTTTCCCCTTCTTCTTAGCACAGGGCTCAGAAGCCCGCGCTGGGGGACCACGTGATGCCCGAGTGACATCGGTGCCCCCCCCCCCAGTGCGGTTCTCAGCCAGGTCCAGGCTGGGAATATAAGTCCAGCCCAGCGGCCAGCAATAAACCAGTTTTTCTGCTCACTGAGCTCAAACCATCTGGCTGCTGCTACAGCCCTACCATTTGCTATGAAAATATGCCTTAGTTTAATCTCCTAAAATACACCCCCCACACTTGTCAAGTTACATACTTTCTGCCAAAAACCCACCCCACTATCGAGAACATTACAAGGATTGCTGGTCTCATAGAGAAGCAACAATCATCAAGGATCCACACCTCCCAGAGCACGCTCAGTTCTCACTGCTACCATCAGGAAAGAGATCTAGATGCTACAAGCACTGCCAGGTTCAGGAACAGCTGCTACCCCTCCACCATCAGACTCCTCAACAATAAACTCAATCAGGGACTCATTTAAGGACTCTTTGCACTTTGATTTTTTTAAATCCCTGTATTACACGATCAATTTGTTTCCATTGCTTTGTTTATTTGCATGTTAACACTGTGTACAGTTTTATTTTTCACTACCAATTAGTGGTAATTCTGCCTTACCTGTAGAAAATGAATCTCAGGGTTGTATGTTATGTCATGAATGTACTCTGACAATCTAAATCTAAATGTAACTCTCAATCTAAATCAATTCTTGGCCCTTTCCCCCAATTCATCTAGATGTTTTCTTGATCTTAGATATCCCTCTTCACTATCCACTATATCACTAACATTAGTATCATCGCTAAATTACTAACCATGTCAATTATTTTCTCATCAGAGTTGATAATACAGATGATAAACAAAAGTGAACCCAGCATCGGTCATTGCTAAGCAGTATTTTTCATAGTCATCCAATCTAAGAGACTAATCTCCATGAATACTAGTAAAAACTCAATGTTGGAGAAACTCAGCAGGTCAAACAATGTTCTTTATACAGCAAAGATAAAGATACATAATCAATGTATTGGGCTTGAGTCCTTCTTCCAGTAAATGTGTTTGAATAAAATAGTGGGGGGGGGGGGGGGGCGGAGGCTTATCACAAGTCTACAGGCAGGAGTTAATAGGTGGATAAGCAGGGAAGTGCATACCAGCAAGCAGAGGGAGGAGGGATAGCTCTGTGAGTGGAATAAGAAGGGGATTTGAGCTGGAGGAAATGAGAAAGAGGGATAGGGAAGAGAGAGAGAGAGAAAAAAGAAAGTGGTCTAGCAGAAACCAGGGAAGTTTTGATATGATTGCCATCCGGTCGAAGGTTGTTCCTCAAATTTGCAGGAGGTTCTGGTTTGGCCTTGCATGAGGCCATGGACAAACATGTTGGCATGGGAGTGGGGCACAGCATTAAAATGGTTGCCTACTAGGAGATCACAGCTGTTGCAGCAGACAGAGCTGAGGTGCTCAAAGAACCGACCTCCCAGTCTGCGTCCAATCTCTTCGATGTAAAGGAGACCACAGTGGGAGCACCAGATACACTAAATAATCCCTGCTGGTTCAAATATGAAGTGTTGATACACTTGGAAGGACTGTTTGGGGTCTTGAATGGTGGTAAGGAAGGAGGTGTGGGCATTACGGTCACACTTCCACCAATCACAGTGCAAAGGTGGCAAAGAGGTGATTTGCGGGAAGGGATGAGTGGATGGGGGAGTCACAGAGGGAGCAGTCCCTACAGAAGACAGAGAGTGGAGGAGAGAGGAAGATGTGTCTAGTGGTGGGTTCATGTTGTAGGTGATAGAAATTGTATAGGATAAAATATTGGACGCAGAGGTTGGTGGGGTGGTAGGGAGGAGAAGGGGAATCTTGTTCTTGTTGTGACTCGGGGTAAAGAGGGTCAAGGCAAATGTGGGGGAAAGGGAGGCAATGAGGGTAAGGGCTGAATTGATGGTGAAGAGGAAGATACTGCATGTTTTGAAGAAGGAAGTCATCTCAGATGATCTGGATTATTTTGTGCAACTTGGGAGAAGATGCGATGGAGACAGAGGAATTAGAGAAAGGAATAGATTCCTTATAAGGGATTGGGTGTGAAGAAATGCTGTTGAGGCATTTGTGGGTGTTGGTAGATTTGTAGAAAATGTATGCAGAATATTCTCTTCCTGAGATGGAGACAGAGAGATAACTAAAGGGAAGAGTGTTACTGGAGATGGACCAAGTGAATTTGAGGTTGAGGTCAAAGTTAGCAGAAAAGTGGATGAAGTTGATGAGTTCACCATTGGTGCATAAGGCAGAGCCAAGGTAGTTGTCAACTTAGTGATTGAAGAGTTGAGGCTTTCAGCATGGATTGCTCCACAAAGTCAACAAAAATGCAGGCAAAGCTGGGGCTCATGTGGGTACACATGACTACTCCTGCATCTACAACAAGAACAAGATGATCCTTGACCTCACCCTTCACCCCACCAGCCTCCACATCTAGCAGATTATCCTCCACAATTTCTTTCACCTAAACCATGATCCCACCACCAGACTCATCTTCTCCACTACACTTTCCATAGGGACTGCTCCTTCCATGACTCCCTTGTTCACTCTTCCATTCCAACTAATCGCCCCCTTGACACCTTCCCCGGGACTGCTAGAAGTGCCACACCTGTGCTCACAACTCCTCCCTCCCCACCATTCAGGGCCCCAAACAGTCCTTCCAAGTGAATCTATGGGAGTTATCTACTGCTTTCAGTGATCATGTTTTGGCATTCTCTACATTGGAGAGACTGGACAGACTGAGAGATTGCTTTGCTGAGCACCTTCACTTTGTTTGATGCTATCTACAAGTTGGCTGATGACACCATAGTTGTCGGCAGAATCACAAATGACAATGAGGAGGTGTACAGGAGGGAGATAGATCAACTTGTCGAATGGCTTAATGACAACAAACATGCCCAACGTTAGCAAAATCAAGGAGATGATTGTGGACTTCAGAAGGAAGTCAGGGAAACATGACCCAGTCCTCATCAAGGGCTCAATAATGGAGAGGGTCAAGAAATTCAAATCCCTGGATGTCAACATCTCCAAGGATCTGTCCTGGAGCCTCCATGTTGATTCAATCATAAAGAAGGCTCGCCAGCAGCTTTACTGTGAGAGGTGTCTGAGGAGATTCAGTATGTCACCAAAAACTCTCGAGAACTTCTACAGGTGTACCGTAGAGAGCATTCTGGCTGGCTGCATCACTGCCTGGTATGGAGGTGCCAACTCTCAGGAAAAGAATAAACTCCAGAAGGTTGTTAACTCGACTTGCAACATTACAGCCACCAGACCTCACTCCATCAAGGACATCTACATGAGGCTGTCTTAGAAAAGCAACCTCTATCCTTAAAGACCCCCACTTCTCTCTGCTACCATCAGGAAAATGTACAAGAGCCCAAGACAAGCACTCAGTGGCAAAGGGACATCTTCCCCGCTGCCATCAGATTCCTGAATTATCAATGAACCAGTAGATTTCCCAGTAGCACTCCCAAACCAAGACCATCCATAAATTAGAGGAGCAACACCAAATATTCCATCTGGGGATTCTCTAATAAAATTGTATTAACATCATCTTCTCTGCTTTTTTTTCTCCACCCACCATTCTCACTCTCTTCCTTGTCCCCCTGCCTCCTTTCCTCCAGCTCTCCACTCACTTCCCTCTCCATTCACAGAGCCACCCACCCCTATTTCCTCTTCTACCCTCCCTTCCCTTTCCACCTCTTGCCTAGGTTTTGCTCATACTTTGATGAAGGGCTCAAGTCTGAAACTTTCATGATGTATCTTTATCTTTGCTACATTGTTTGACCTGTTGAGTTTCTCCAGCATTGTTTTTACTTCAATCAGTACATCTGCAGACTTTCATGTTGCCCTCCGCCCTCCACTAATACTGTTTGACTCCTTACACCAAGCCAATTTTCATTCCAATTTGATAGTTTACCCTGGATCGAGTGTGATCTAACTTTCAGAACTAGCCTGCCATCCGGGGACCATATCTAATACGTAGTTAAAATCCATGTGATCAATGATCCAACTAGTCCGCACCAACCAAGTTGGCAATCTGGGCTAATTCCTTTTGCCTGTATTTTGTCTATATGCTTCTCAGCCCAAATGTCTTTTGAATATTGTTATTGTTTTTGCTTCTACATTTCCTCTGACAGCTCATTCCTGATTTAGACCACCTTCTAAGTGGAAAAATTGCTTCTCATTTCTCTCCTAAATCTTTATCCTCTCATTTTAAACCTTTGGCCTCTAGTTCTAGAAATATCAACCTGTGGTGGGCGGGGGGGTGGGGGGGGAGCTTTATCCTAGCACGTCATGATTTTGTAAACCTCAATTAGATCACTCCTTTTTCACTTTAGGGAATAAAGACCCAGCGTAACCAACCTCACCCTAGAGCTCCTTGGCACAAGATGATCCACTTGCACCCACACCATTCAGGACCCCAAACACTCCTTCCAAGTGAAGCAATATTTCACTTGTGAATCTGCAAGGGTTAACTCTGCATCCGGTGGTCCCGTTCTGGTTCCCTCTACATTAGAGACACTGGGAGATTACTTTTTTGAGCACATTAGCTCTGTCTGTCGCAATAGCGTGGCTCTCCAAGTAGTCATTTATTTCAATTCTCCATCCCTTTCCCTTCTGTCCGAGGTATCATGCATTGCCAGACTGAGACCATCCCCAAAATGGAGTAACACCATCTCATCTTCCATCCAGATGGAATTAACATTGATTTCTCCGTTAAACACAACCTGCCTTCTTCTTCTCCATGTCACATTTTCCCTCTGTCTCTTTTCACAGAGTCATAATAAATTCTCACCTCTCATCTTATCATATCCAATTAACACTTTTTGTTGGTATGGACCCTTTGCCATTCTTCAGACTTTATTCTGATGCCTTTCTTATAACATGAAGAAGGGCTCAGGCTCGAAATATCAGTAATATATCTTTACCTCCTACGGACACTCAAGACCAGCTAAGCTCCTCCAACATTTATGTGTGTTTTTTTCTACACTCATAGTGTCTGCAGACTTTCATGTTTCACAATGGAACATTTAGAATTGTTGGACTGAGAACCAATGTAAATTAATAAGCAAGCATATTGACAAAAGGTGACAAGAGTCTGATTTTAGTAGGGATACAAGCTGGTGTGATCCAGGGAAAAGGAAATAAATCAAAATAAGAATTTATTGGCATGAACAAGTCATGAAATTCGGTGTTTTGTACCAGCATCATAATGCTTTATATTATAACCACATTACTGTAAATAAAAAAAAAATAAAATTGTAGTAAGGCAGTGTCTTTGGTTCATTGATAATTCAGGAATCTGATGGCAGCGGGGAAGATGTCCTTTTGCCACTGAGTGCTCGTCTTTGTGCTCCCTGTACCTTTTTTCCTGGTGGTAGCAGAGAGAAGTGGGGGTCTTTAAGGATAGAGGCTGCTTTTCTAAGACAGCGCCTCATGTAGATGTCCTTGATGGAGTGAGGTCTGGTGGCTGTAATGTTGCAAGTCGAGTGAACAACCTTCTGGAGTTTATTCTTTTCCTGAGAGTTGGCACCTCCATACCAGGCAGTGATGCAGCCAGCCAGAATGCTCTCTACGGTACACCTGTAGAAGTTCTCGAGAGTTTTCGGTGACATACTGAATCTCCTCAGACACCTCTCACAGTAAAGCTGCTGGCGAGCCTTCTTTATGATTGAATCAACATGGAGGCTCCAGGACAGATTCTTGGAGATGTTAACATCCAGGGATTTGAAGTTCTTGACCCTCTCCATTATTGAGCCCTTGATGAGGACTGGGTCGTGTTTCCCTGACTTCCTTCTGAAGTCCACAATCATCTCCTTGGTTTTGCTAATGTTGGGCATGTTTGTTGTCATTAAGCCATTCAATGAGCTGATCTATCTCCCTCCTGTACACCTCCTCATTGTCATTTGTGATTCTGCCGACCACTATGGTGTCATCAGCCAACTTGTAGATTGCACTGGAATTGTGCCTGGCCACACATGGATGTATGGATGTATTACAAGTTGAGCAGATGAATCAGAAAGCTGAAGAGATTGTGATTGGGAAGCATTGAACTTGGTGGGTGTCCATAGGCCAAAATATTGTCTGTGTTTGCAGTAGACTTACAGAATCAAGAATTTTCTGTTCTAGTGATTAACCTATCCAGCTTACTTTGTG
This sequence comes from Narcine bancroftii, assembly GCF_036971445.1. Lineage (NCBI taxonomy): Eukaryota > Metazoa > Chordata > Chondrichthyes > Torpediniformes > Narcinidae > Narcine > Narcine bancroftii. The sequence continues at coordinate 217,942,783 of NC_091474.1, read as the reverse complement.
AGTTTGAAAGGAGTTATTAACTGCTGGAAAATGGAATTCAGCCCATTGAGACTGTTCTGCCATTCAAATCTTAACTAATGAATTTTACCTTTCAGCACCATTCTCCTGCTTTCTATCCTACCTGTTACAGCTGTTTTAGATAGCCGGGCTCTTAGTCATTCTCATTCTGTTAGAACTGATGACCTTGAGAGGGAGGGGGGAAGATAGACCTTGATATTTGGTTAAAGTTGAAAATCAAAAGACCCGCATTCTTTCTCCTTTGTAAAGCTGCTTGACATTGAACTGAACATGTGTCTCTGCAGTTGATAGTCAGCACTTTCCCATTCTTCCATTGTCAATCGTGAGTTGGTCATCTGAACTGTACTTTGGGTTTCATGTGTTATCATGGCACAACTCTTCAGCAGACCTGCCGTTAATGTCAACATTCTGAAAGCTGCTTTTTCCCAACTAGTTTTCGCTGAGCCCCATAGGTGGTTCTCCATCATTCCCCCAATGCACTGAAATAATAAACTGAACTCCAAAGAAAAAATAATCCTGGAAAAAAATCAGCAGGTCAGCAATTATCCTCAGTAATCCCCCACTGCCTGTCTGTTTTAGTCTGAAGCAATCAGTCTGTCACAAGCGAAGTAAGTCAGGGACACAGAAAGCAACAAGAGCATGAAAATCATGATTGAATGGTAGGACAGATTTGATGGGCTGAATAGCCTATTTCTGCTGTGATGTCTGATGGTCTTATGGAAAAACAAAAAGGAAAACTATACACCCCCTTGCAGAGGTTACTGGAGTGCTTGACCCAAAACCATGGACGCTCAGTATATCTGAAGGGACTTGATTTTATCTCTCTTTTTGTTGTGGGTGCAAGCCAATGCTAGAATGGCCTCTGTTTGCCTTTACAGCAGACAAAGGTGGACAAATGTTGAGCATTATTGTGTATAATGACAAAAAAGGAATGTTGAATCAATATTTAAACACATTTAAAATTAGAGGATGGTTGCTGGGCCTTTGAAAGAAACACAAGTTGAACTGATACTGTAAAAGTTCATGAGACTGTGCAATTTTGAACTCGCGAGCACACATCCACTTTTCTCCAAGACCTTGGTGATTTAAGGTCAATCCTCAATAGGTGATGTGACAGTACATAGATTGCCTATCTATTCCTTGACCTTTGTTGGAGCATTACAGTGATGGCAAGAGAAGGAAACAGCTATATCATTCCCCTAATTGTTGTGGTGTGCCTGTATTGTCACTCACTCTGGCATAAAGGCTGTACAATGACACAGCTATAGTGCCAAGTAGATAGATTTTTCCCAAAATTAGTAATGTGCTGTCTTTGTCTTATATGGGTACAAGTACTCACGAGTGCAACATTATAAAAACAAAGTGTAATATCTGTTCTGTTCACTGGACCACAAAATTGTTTTTCCCTGTATTCTGACTTACTCAGATTTAAGTCATAATTCCAATGTGCCAATATAAAATGGTATCCCGATAAATTATATTGAACATACGGCTGCAAAAATAACCTGTCCTTTGCCCAGAAAATGAGGAAAAACTCCCCGGTGAGTGGAGTCAGGAAGCACTGATGTTTTTTTAGTTTTTTTTCATCATTCTGTGTGGGGCAATTTTATGAAAGCACAGAACTATGGCAGAAAATGAACATTCAAAACTTGCTGATCTGACTCCGGAGCTTAACTCTCCTCCCCTGCCTAGTCCCTGAAACCTTGATTACCAGTGACGCCCAAAGATCTCTCCCAATTCTCCTGTAAGCTCTCATGCCATTAGTTGTGTCTTTCTCTCCATTTTGATGGTTAGTCAAAAGTCAATCATATGAGTCTGGGACTAGAGTTAACCAATAGGTCAGAGAAGGATGCATCAGTTTCAATCCAAAGAATTCGTGATCATTTTCAACTTTGTTTCCAGGTTTGAAAAAAAAATGCTTCATAATATCATGGCAAGATCTGAAATTGCACTTTAATGAAAGCAAGTCTCTGAATATACAGTAGAAGTTGTAGAATATCCAGTGCAATTCCAGCTCTGTTAAAAAGTCATCAGGGTGAAAATATTTCTATTTCTGACATGCTGATTATTTCCAAAATATTCTCTTTTTATTTCACATCCAGCATGTTTCTTCTCAGTCGTAATTCAGGTCTGATGTGCAATGATGTAGCAACATTCAGGCAGTACAGTTGGCGTAGCGGTTAGCGCAATGCCTTTACAGCAGCAGCGATGGGATGGCCTGGGGTTCAAATCCCACGCTGTCTGTAAGGAGTTTGTCCGCTCTTCCTGTAGCTGCTTCGGTTTTCTCCCACTGTTCAAAATGTATCAGGGGCATTAAATGGACAGCATGGACTCATGGGCCAAAATGGCCTGTTACCGTGCTGAATGTTTAATTTAAAAATGTAAAATTTTTCAAAAATTAACATAAAAAGTAGGAGCAGGGAGTTGGCCATCAGGTCTATCGAGACTGGTCCACTATTTAATAACACCATAGCAGATCTGGCCATGGACTCGGCTCCACTTGCATGGATTTCCCCCAGAACCGTTAGTTCCCCTACTATGCGAGAATCTATCTAACTGAGCCTTAAATATATTTTATGAGTCAACCTCTATTGCTTCCTTGGAGAGAATTCCACAAATAAATTGACTTGAAAATTAACTCTCTCTCTCTCCACAGATGCTGACTGACAAGTTGAATATTCCTAGAATTTTTTTTGCTTCAGACGGCCAACATCTGTATACTTTTTTCTCATTATTTTTTCAACTGGTCAACTACAGTACAACTCAGAATATCTGAAATGGTTGGGACCAGGCCTATATCGGATGAACATTTTTTTTGGGAGAGTGGGACATTTTTTTAAAAAACAGCCCAGTAGCAACAACAAACCACTTGTTTCAAAGTTTAAAAAACAACAAGCAACAAGGTAAGGTCTTTTAAGCATTAAAACAATGTTTAATTTTCAGGAAAAAAATGCTGGCAATCGCTGATCACCGGCACTTCACCACTGAGATCCTCGCTGCCGCCAGGAGTCCGAGGTCCACTGCCGCTGTTCCCAGGAGCCCGAGTTCCACTGTTGCTGCTTGGAGGACCCCAACATTCCCGGTCAGTTCAGCTCCAAAAAAATTTTGGATAAATAAGGATTTCTGATTTGTTTTGGATATCCGTGTTTATCTGAATTTTTTAAAAATCGAATAACTGATGATTTTGGAGAATCCGATTTCAGATAATTGGAGTTGTACCGGAAATATCGTTGGTGAGCCCTTGTAAAAATTGTCCTATGGAGCCCCGAGATATTAAGTTTGCTTATTTATGACATGATGCCTGGTCCAAAATTTCGAGAACATAAGAAGTAAACGCAAAAGTAGATCATCCAGCCTGTCAAGCCTGCATCGCCATTCAGTGTTGACATCGCTGATTTCCTCCTAGCTGCTTTCAGATTTTAGATTTAGATTGTCACAGTACATACATGACATCATATACATCCTTGAGATTCTTTGTCCTGTGGGCCAGGAAGAAATACCACTTATTGGTATTTGCAAAAAGAAAAATGTACATAAAATACACATATGATTGTGCAATACAGAGAGGGGAAAAAAAAACATATAAAGTGCAAAAGTAAGTCTTTAAATAAGTACCTGATTGAGTTTGTTGTTGAGCAGTCTGACAGTGGAGGTGTTGCAGCTGTTCCTGAGCCAGGTGGTGCAAGTTTTATGGCACCTATACCTCTTTTCTGATGGTAGCAGCAAGAAAAAAATGTGTGCTGGTTAGTGTGGATCCTTGATGATAGCCGCTGCTCTCCGATAGCAGTGTTCCCCGTAGTTGTTCTCAATGGTGGAAAGAGGTTTGCCTGTAATATTCTGCCCTCTGTTCACTAACTTTTGCCAGGCTTTGCATTTAGGGCTGTCGGTATCCCCATATCAGATGCTGATTCAGTTGGTCAGCACATATTCCACCATACATTTGTAGAAATTTACCAAGATTTCCGAAGTCATACCAATCCTTCGAAAACTCTTGAGGAGGTAGAGGTGCTGAAGTCTTTTCTTCATGATGCCATTAGTATGTTCACTCCAGGAAAGATCCTGATTCCCAAGGACAAATGTCCTCACCTTTTCCACTTCTGATTCGCCCAGTGATCACTGTTTCATACACCTCTCTCTGTCAACCCAAGGAAAGCTGCTAGACCAGAAAACATTCCCAGCATCGTGTCCAGGAGATGTATGGCTCAGACAGCAGATGTTCTCACCGGCATCTTTAACATCTCCCTGAGAAACACTGGGTAGTGCCAACATGCTTCAAAGCTGCCACCATTGTCCCAGTGCTGAAGGAGTTGTTTGTGTCCTGCCTCAATGACTCACATCTATCATCATGAAGTGCTTTGAGACTCGTCAAGGGGCACCTCAAGCTCTTACTGTCCCCATCACTGGATCCCCAGCAGTTTGCATTCAGATCCACATCACCACTGCCCTCTATCTCGCCCTCACCCACCTGGAATATAAGGGCTCGTATGTTCAGCTGTTGTTAATTGACTTCAGTTCAGCATTAAATACAATTATATTTCAGTACCTGATAAGGAAGCTTGCTGAGTCTAAACACCTCCCTCTGCCATTGGATTCCTGACTTCCTATCAGTTAGACCTCAGTAGTCGGGATCAGTAACAGCATATCCAAGACCATCATAATGAGCACAGCCACTCCACCACCACCCGGGCTTCATGCTTCTTTCACTGCTGTTCACTCTGCTCACCCATGACTGTGCAATTGAACGCAGCTTGAATCAGATCATCAAGTTTGCTGACAACACAACTGTGGAGGGTCTGATTGGTAAGAATGTGGAGTCACCATACAGAGATGAGGTGCAGTCATTAATGGACTGGTGCAGAACCAACCACCTGTATCTGAAAATTGTCGACCTCAGCAGGCCCCAGGGGGACCATGCTCTGCTGACCATTGACAACTCAATCATTGAGGTCATCAAGGGTATCAATTCCCTGGAGTGCACTTGGTGGAGAATCTCACCTGGTCCCTTAACACCATCTCAATAGCCAATAAAAGCCCAGCAGCACCTCAACTTCTTGTGAAGGCTGAGGGAAGTTATCTCCCACCCTCCATCCTCACTACATTCTACAGAGGATGTGTCGAGAGCATCCTGTGGAACTGCATCACCGCCTTGTTTGGAAGCTGTACCACCTCGGACTGCAAGACCCTGCAGAGGATAGTGAAGTCAGTGGAAAAGATCACTGGGAGCTCTCTTCCTACACTTACAACACTCGATGCAGGTGAAATGCAACAAACATTGTGAAGAACTCCACACACCCCTCTCGTAAACTGTCCTCCCTTCTGCCATCTGGTAGGATGTACCATAGCACTCAGGTCATTATATCCAGATTGGGCAACAGTTGTTTTCCCCCCAAGCCATCAGGCTCCTGAATTCCCAGAACATAGGTGGATAGGGTACCATGGACTTTTACTGTGTAACTTCTATTCTAACTTATAGTTATGTAAATATGCTCCTGTGGTCTTGGAGAAACGCTATCTTATCTTTACCATGCGAGCATGGTGTGAACAATAAATAAAGTTGACTTGACTTTACTTGACTTGACTCTAGTTTTCCCTTCCTGAAGTCAACAATCAGCTCCTTGGTTTTGGAGACAATGAGTGAAAGGTTATTGTCACTGTTTGCTAACTCATCATCTCTTTTTATACAACCCACAACTGTGGTATCATCAGCAGGTTTGTAGATGGTGATGTAGTTATACCGAGCCACACAGCCATAGATGTAAAGTCAGTAGAGCAGGGGCTAAAAACGCAGGCCTGTGGTGCTCCAGTACTGATGAAGATTGTGGAGGAGATTTTACTTCGCCCGTATCCCTTAATTCCCTTACTATGTCAAAATATATCCAACCTTGTCTTAAACATATTTACTGATGTGGATTCCACTGCTTCAATGGGGAGCAAATTCCACAGATTCACCATGGAAAAAGCATCTCTGTCCTAAATTTATTTCCCTGAATCTTGAGGTGATATCCCCCGCTTCTAGTCTCTTCTACCAATGTTAACAACTTACCTAGCTCAATCTCATCTATGCCTTTCTTAATTTTTTATGTTTCTGTAAGATCCCCTCTCATTCTTCTAACTTCCAGCAAGTAGAATCCCAGATGACTCAATCTCCCCTCATAGGCCAACTCCTTCTTCCCCAGAAACAATCTTGTGAACCTCCTCTGCACTGCCTCCAAAGCCACTACATCTTTCCTCAAGAAAGGAGACCAGAACTAGATGCAGTTCTCCAGATGTGATCTCACCTGTACCTTGTACGGTTGCAGCATGACCTCTCTGATCTTAAATTCAATCCCTCTAGCAATGAAATGTCTTCTGCAGCTGAAAACCAACCTTTTTCAATACATGCACCACCACTCCCAAGTCTTGAGCAGGCTAGCCATTTAAATAATATTCTGATTTTCCATTTTTCCTTCCAAAGTGGATAACCTCACATTTGCCAACATTGTACTCCATCTGCCAGACACTTGCCCATTCACTCAACCTGCTGTGCAGACTCTCGATATCCTCTGCACAATTTGCCTTTCTACTCCACTTAGTGTCATCAGCAAACTTAGATGCAATACAATCTAACGCCTTTTCCAGATTGTTTATTTATATGTCTGCCTGTCCCGCATCGGACTTGTCAGCCACCAACGAGCCTGCAGCTGACATGGACATTACTCCACCATAAATCTTCGTCCGCGAAGCCAAGCCAAAGAAAGAAAAAAAAATATATATATCTCGTGAACAGTTGCGGGCCCAGCACAGATCCCTATGGCACCCCGCTTATCTGCAATTGCCAACCAGAAAAATACCCGTTTTCAAAATCACTGATCTATCCATCCTAATACATCTCCTCCAATTCCATGCATCCTTATCTTCTATATAAGTGACATGTTATCAAACGCCTACTGAAAATCTAGGTAAACAGCATCCACCTGCTCCCCTCTATCTACCATACTCATGACATCATCAAAGAACTCTAGCAAATTGTAAAACAGGTCCTCCCTTTGGCTGAATCCATGCTGTGTTTGCCTGATGGATCTAATTCACTCCAGATGCCTCGCTATTTCTTCCTTCATGATAGCTTCAAGCATTTTCCCAATTAGAAATGTTAAACTTACTGGCTTATAGTTCCCCGCCTTTAGCCTACATTCTTTTTTGAATAGTGGCATGACATTCACCATCTTACAATCCAGTGGGACCTGCCCAGAGTCCAAAGAATTTGGGGAAATTATCACCAAAGCCTCAACTATCATCTGCCATTTCTTTCAGTACAATAGGGATGCAGCCATTCAGGACCTGGGGATTTAACTCTTTAGAGTCTCAGGTTCCAGTGATAACTATTACATTCAGGTCCTCACCTCCCATCACATACATGACATCTGTCTTTTGCATGTTTGATGTAGCCTCCACTGTGAATATTGACACAAAATAGTTATTCAAAGCCTCAGCCACTTCCTCATTGTCCAATATCAATTCCCCCTTCCCATCTACCTTGGATCCAACCTTCTCTTTAGCCACCATTTTGTGCTTTTTATAATTATACATAAAAAAAGTTTTTTGTCCGTTTTTTATATTTGTGGCTAATATTTTCTTATAGTCTACCTTCTCTGTCTTTATTGCTTGCTTCGTGGTTCTTTGTTGCTTCTTAAATGTTTCCCAATCTTCTAGCTTCCCATTGCTCTTGAATGCAAGAGCTTTTAGTTTGATTACTTGCTTTATTCCTTAGTTATCGGAGGCTGGCAGCCTGCAGCCTTACTATCCTTTCTTTTAACAATTGGGTTTGTTGAGCACCTCTTTGAAAGTCCTCCACTGTTCTCAACCATTTCCAGTCTACTCTAGCCAATGTCTCTCGCATCCCCTTGTAGTTTTCCCTTGTTTAGGCACGTTTTTGACTGGATTATTATATCCTCTATTTGTATGATAGACTCAACCATACTGTTATCACTCTTTCCAAGAGGATCCCTAACTGCAAGATCACTAATTTTATCTGTCTCATTGCATAGGACCAGATCAAAGATGGCATGTTCCCTTTAGGTTCAGTAAAATGCTGTTCAAGAAATTCATCATGTATGCATTTTATGACTTCCTTCTCAAAGTGGCCTCGATCAACCTGATTCATCCAATCTATGTGTATGTTAAAGTCCCCCATGATAACTGCTGTTCCATCCTTACGTGCATCCGATATTTCTTGGTTTATTGCCTGTGCCACTGTCATGTGGCCTATAAACAACTCTTAAGAGTGATTTTTTTTTCCCTTTACTATTCCTAATCTCTACCCAAATGGACTCAACATTTGTTCCTTGGATCTTACATCATCTCTCTCTATAGCCCTATTGAGGTCCCAATGACGTGCGATTGCCTCCTCAAAATGCTAGATGTTAGGATTTTATTCTTTCAGAAGAACTTTGATGCTGCAAAAAGGCATATAGAAACCATGAATCAAGAGGTAAATTAACAGAGCTGCCCCATTCTTTAATCTGAAAAGATTAAAAAAAGAGATGTTGAATGGACAACTCTCACTATTGCTTCCAATAATTCTGCCAGCCTTGTCAAACCCTCCTCCAGAAATTATACATTGAAATGATCTTGAAACAAGTTATATACCATTCAGAAGGAATTGAAGATAAATTAAAACAAAATAAAGTATTTAAATCAGTGGTTCTCAACCTTTTTCTTTCCACTCACATACCACTTTAAGTAATTCCTATGCCATAGGGGATCTGTGATTAGTAAGGGATTGCTTAAGGTGGTATATGGGTGGAAAGAAAAAGTTTGAAAACCACTCTTTTAATTGTACCTCATTGACTCGTTATGTGCACGGTTTCATAACTCCAAAGGAAATGGGCCAATGACAATTTTTCTCAAGCAAAATATTTCAGTAACAATTGGGTCTAGAGCAGGGATTCTCAACTTTTCCTTCCCACTTACATACCACCTTAAGCAATCCCTTACTAATCGCAGAGGACCAATGGCAGAGGGATTACTTAAAATGGTACGTGAGTGGAAAGAAAAAGGTTGAGAATTAATAATTTAAATGGACTGGACAGGAGACCATGTAACTCTGCAGTTTAGAATGTCGTAGGCAGCAAAGGAAGAGCTGGTAGTAGTATCCATAGACTCTCTATGTCCTTGATGGACTCTCTTCTTCTTGTCCTTCTCTTGAAAGGGCTGCTGGACTGGTGGCAACTCTTTATGTTCCTTCTCAGGGCAAACCATGGAAAACATGTTTTGTGAACATGGCACTGATGGAATCCTGGATGTTGATCTTAAATGTCATGAAGCAATGAATAGGTCTTGAGTATTTCTCATTTTTATTTTTAGTATAAATTGGGAATAGGTTTCATATCACTCATAATCATAATTTGACAAGATTCAGTTAATCATCAGACAAATGCCTCAACCTGTAATTGCCTTTAGATCTTTTACCATCAGTTACTTCAGTGATGTAATTGGCCTAATTTATTAATGAACCAGAGAGAGTTGCAAATGGCCAGAACCTCTTGGATCATGGCCACATTTTTCTTCTGAAAAGCAACAGGCATGGTAAATTTTATAAAATATCTGCCAAATACATTCATTTATTGTTTTATATAGAGCAGCATGGTTAACTGAGTGGTTAGCACAGAGTCGCATTAGTTGCAGAGCGGAGTAGTGACTTAATGGAGTGGAGCACCGTGGGTAAGAAAGACATCATGCCACCGTGAGTCTGGAAGTACTTTGGACCAGAGAGCCAATTTTAAGGCCTTCCAAACCATAGCATTTTCTTTCTCAACCTGTCTGTTCCTCTGTGTGTTATAATCACCCTGGTGGATGCAGTGCCCCTTACAAGCATGAAATGACATAGTTCCTTGCTCATAAATGATGAGCCTTGATCGCTATGGATAGAGCCAAGATACCCAAACAGGGAGTTTAGGGCCTTAATGATGAACGACATGGACGTGTCCAGTCAGGGAAATACAAACAGGAAATGAGATTACTCGTCAATGATTGTGAGAAGGTACATGTTCCCATTCATGGAGGGGAGGAATCCCTTGAAATCAACGCTGAATCATTCAAAGGACTGGGATGTCTTTATCAGGTGCGCTTTGCTGGGGTGGTAGAAGTGTGGCTTGCACTCAGTACAGACCTGGCAGGATCTGATCATTTCCCTGACATCCTCAATTGAGTAGGGTAAATTGCATGTCTTGACAAAATGAGCCATTTGAGTGATGCCTGGATGGCAGAGCTCACTGTGCCAGTGTGTAGAGGCACAGTTTCCTCTGAACAGATCATCTGGAGGCTCAATGAGGGACCCAGATTAGTAGACTATATCGTAGTTGTAGGGAGAGAATTTGTTCCTCCACTGAGCGATTTCATCAATTTTAATTTTACTACATTTTGTATTGTTGAACATAAATGTCACCGATCACTGGTCTGTGAGTCCCTGATGGCCTCCACAATGGCTTGGGCCTCTTTCTCCACTAATGGATTCTGAAGCTTGTGGCCTTGTTGGGTCCTGGGAAAAAAAGTGCAACCAGCCTACCCGCCTGATTAAAAGTCACAGCAAGGGCTATGTCTAAGGCATCACTTTCCACCTGGAAAGGTACATTCACGTCCACGGCATGCATGGTGGTGTTCACAATGTGGCTTCAGATGTAGTTGAAAGCCCTTTGAGCTTCAGCTGTCAGTGAGAAGGAGGTGGTTTTTAAGAGGGGATGAAACTTGTCTGCATATTGAAGGATGCACTGGGCATAATATGAGAAGAAACCCAGGCACCTCCTCAAAGCTTTCATGGTCCTCGGGATTGGGAATTCTAACAGGGGGCACATCCTGTCGGGTTCAGGGCCGATGATGCTATTCTCCATCCTGTAGCCCAAGATGGCTTAGCGTTTAGCCCTTAACTCACACTTACTGGTGGTGGAAGTGAGATTCCGGGCATTAGCTGCGTGGATGAAATTCTGGAGGTTGGCGTCATGGTCCTCCAGAAAGTGACCACAAATGGTAACGTTGTCGAGGTAGGGGAAGTTGGCCTTCAACTTAAATTCATCCACCATTCGGTCCATCTGTCTCTGGAAGATTTAGACCCCATTTGTGATACCAAAGGGAACCCTCCAGAACTGATAGCCTCCTGTTAGCCTCAAAGTGATGTAGAGATGGTCCTCGGAATGGATTGGCAACTGGTGTTAAGCAGCTTTAAGGTCGATGGTTGAATAAACCTTACACTGCACAATCTCATTCACCATATCCAAAATATTAGCGACGGAGTATCCATCCAGGAGTGTAAAACCATTGGCTAATAGTCAATGACTAGCCTGGACTTTTCTTACCCCTTTACCACAAGCACTTGCACTCTCCATGGGCTAGTCCTGTGCTCGATAATGTTCTGACTGAGCAGTTGCTGTGTCTCAGCCTTGGTGAATGCCCGATCCTCTGTGCTGTAGCACCTGCTTTTTAAAGCAATTGGTCTGCAACCAGCACTCAGATTGGGGAACAGAGGAGGTGGATCTATATTCAGTGTGGAGAGACAGCAAATGGCATCAGAGTTTTGGGACCTTCTGTTCCAAACGTAATGGGAAGGAGATGACCAGAATAATCTAGGGTCACTTTTTTTAAAGTGATACAAGAAGTCATGACCCAACAGAACTGACGCACACAAATTCTCAAGTACATACATTACAAAATTCCCCCTCATGCAAAGATAAATGGACCATAAAATGTTCTTGAATATTTACAGACACATGTGGGACGCTAAAAATATATGATAATTAGAGGGATATACTTTAAGATTGAATTTTTGGACTGTGTCTGCATCTATAAAGCTCTCAGTCGAGTCAGAGTCAATTAACCACTTCAGTTCGTGCCTGTTAACCCACACCTTCATTGTGGAATTATTCATTTAGTGTGGTATCTCCTAGTCCAACACTATTACAGCCAGGACTCCAGAGACTCCATCGTTCTGCTCGCTGGAGTCACTCCCCCCTTACAGATCTTCATGCAGGTAATATAGCGGGGACCACAAGGTGCAGAAAGAAGGCCACCCTCCCTCCTCGTCTGATGAAGGTGGCGTCAGTTTTGAAAAGTGGAAGGATGGCTGCTGGGATTTCCCGCATTGCTCCTCTCGCTGCACGGCCCTGCAGGAAAGCCATGGCATACAACACTGCCACTGGTAAGCAGTGAGTTTGGGTTTCAGTCTTGCCTCAGTCGGCCCATCGGGGATTGCAGCATTTTGGACCTCTGTGGTCCCCCTCGCCCTGCAGACCTTCACCCATTGAGTTCTTGGCTGCTGCTGTCAACTGCAGAAGAAGCATTCCTTAGGGCCAGAGCCACCGCTGTGTGGGCTGATGCAGCATGTGGAGCTGCTCCAGGGACCAGATCCTCCTGAAGCTTGCTGCCACCTTCCAAGTTAGCAGCTCCCAGTTGAGCCATCTGCAGAAACTTGGCTAGTATTATGTTATCAGACAGTGCCGCACTGCCTTGCTCCATCAACCGCTGCCTTCTGTACTTGGACCACACACCAGCAACAAGAGCATCCCGGATCTGTTCATCTTCCCATTCTCGGGCTGTCCCGTCCTCGTACTTGCAGTTCCTCATGAGTGCTCATAGGATGAAGACAAAGTCTTCAAGGGACTTACCAGGCCACTGCTTCCATTGCGAGAGCTGATACTTCGCTAGGATGAAATTCTCGGGCCTCATGTAGTGAGCCTCCAGCTTTTCAACTGCCTCCTCATAAGATGTGCAATCTCTGATGATCGGGAATCCTTTAGGCCCGATGCGGGAGAGGAGCGCCAACCTCGTGAGCTCATCTATTGAGTAGGCCATTTGTGTGGCTGACAGGTACATTTGGAAGCACTCCAGCCAGTAAACAAACTCTTCTGGGGCCTCTGGGGACAGAGGGTTGATTAGGACCATCGCAGTCTTCAACAGAGCTTCCATCCTTTATCTTACTGAATAAAATTGTAGCACGACTGAGAACATTCAAGGCCAGAGAGAGTACAACATGCTTTTATTCAGTAAGATTAGCACACATGGTCTTTGCACTGAACTGGGTTTTTGGCAGGGATCCAGGGTTTATATCAGAATAGGTGGGAGTGGGGTTGGGGTAGGAGGCCGTCTTTAGAACATCACACCAGTAGTGAATTCCCAGTTCTCTACAAGATGCCAATTTTGGTTATTAAAATACCATATGATTCAAGTCCAAGGAATAACCATTACTTGATATCAGAACAGAAGCCTTGAAAATGTGCAAACAATCTCCCCAAGTTCATTCTGTCGATTGTGCAATCATCACCACTGAGAGTTGTTGGCTGTTTGGTTCCTTCTTGGGATGATTTCAGGAAGACGGAATGGGAAAATGATTAGAGGAGGAATTGTGCCAGTATAGTTTCAACTCCAGTAATTCTTGAATTTCTGAGAGCAAGTAACATCAATGTGATGAAGGATGGTCTTGATGGAGGAATGTTACATATTTCACCATGGTGGCACACTGATGCAGGAAAAAAGGGTGACATTTAAAACCGAGGTTGATAGGTTCTTGATTTCAAAGTGAGTGCAGGAGAATGAGTTTGAGGGGAAAAATACAACAGCTGTAGCGGCTGCTACACACACAGAAACATATCACAGGACACGGTGGAGGCTTCAGTTGAACTCTTTATTTGAATTTCACGCGCGTCCCTTTAAGGCCAACGGGAGTTCTGCCCCGTGCGGTAGTGACGTTATCACATTGCCCGGGGATACGAGCTGTGGCCTAACCCACGAGGCAATCAGCAAGCCCCGATGGTGCCATCTTCCTGCAGCTGCCCTGCCAGGGCGGCAATACAAGCGGGGCCGGTTCATTGCAAGAGATGTGCCCACCATTCAACAATGATTTGAATGATGGAGCAGACTCATGAGCTGAATGAACTCAGTCTGTTCCTACATCTTATGGACAACATATAACAAGCATCCAGCATTGAAATTCTCAAGGACCTGAGATCGTGGAAGAAGCACAAGCTGATCCTTTAGAAATGGCCTGACATGAATGATCTGCCCCAGATTTCACGAGTTACCCATTGGCCACAATTGTCTGATCTATTGAAAATGTGTCTGCCTTTTCTTTAAACACCTCTTTGAGGTAGAGAATTTCCGAGATTCCCCACCCTCTGCAAGAAGAAAGTTCAATGCAATTCATGGAAGTTAAAATACACCATTTCCTGTAAGAGACAAAAACTAATAGAGCTTTATGTGTTTGAGTTTTTTTTTAATTGGCATTAAATACCCATTACCACTCATTTATTTTTCTCACATCTTCCACAATTCCTTTGGGCTTCCCAGTGCCATCAAAAATTGGAGAGAAATTTTGATGAATTCTTATCCTGAAATAAATAAACAAGGGAAATGATATTATAACAGGTCTTTTCTACCTTTTTCTCATGTGCAGTTTGGTTCAGTTCCTTCCCAATTTCCTTTATAACCCTAGGTGAGCTGGCAGAGTAGGCAAGAATTTCATACACAGGAACTGGATGGGAAGTGTTGTCAAACCCACGCTTCACTTTTTTTTTCAGCGACTCCTTTGATACAAGAAACATATGTTCCTCCAGTAGCTATTCCTTTTGTGCACAAGATGGAGCAAAATAAATCGAAAATTGCCCTAAATTTTGGGACTGATTTGGTTTTCTCTTGTTCAATCATTTGCCCGGCATTAAAGCCCATTCTGAAAAAGAAATAAGGTTTGATGGAACACACCCAGCATCTCTGGTGAACTCAAGAAGGATGGTACCTTAACGAAACAAAGGGGTGACATGGTTAGCACATCACCATTACAGTACTGGCAACCTGGGTTTGAATGCGATGCTGTCTGTAAGGAGTTTGTAAGCTCTTCCGATGTTTTCCACAGGTGCTCTGGTTTCAGAATTAGAATCCAAATTTATTGTCATAAAATTTGTTGTTTTGCCGCAGCGTCACAGTGCAAACATTCATGCAAAACCACCGTACAAAAAAATTAGTGCATGCAAGGTCAAAGTAGGATGTTTGCCTGCATTTTCTCACACTTTGATGAAGGGCTCAAAGCCTGAAATATTGGTTCTGTATCTTTATCTTTGCTACATAAAGGACACTGTTGGACCTGCTGAGCTTCTCCAGTGTTGCGTGTTTTTACTCCAACCACGGTGTCTATAGTTACTTCAACCGTGGTGTCTATAGAATCTAGTGATTTACTTTTTTTTAAAAGTGTCTTTGGTTCATCGATCATTCAGGAATCTGATGGCAGCAGGGAAGAAGCTGTCCATCTGCCACTAAGTGCTTGTCTTTAGGCTCTTGTACCTTTTTCCTGATGGTTACAGAGTGAGGAGGACATGGCCTGGATTGTGAGGGCCTTTGAGAATAAAGGTTGCTTTCTTAAGACACTGTCTCTTGTAGATGTCCTCATGGAGTGAAGTCTGGTGCCTGTGATGTCACAGGCTGAGTTAACAACCCTCTGGAGTTTTTTTTTGTCCTGAGTGTTGGCACCTCCATACCAGAGAGTGATGCATCCAACCAGAATGCTGTCTATGGTAAACCTGTAGAAGTTTTCAAGAGTCTTCAGTGACATACTGAATCTCATCAAACACCTCACAAAGTATAGCCACTGGTGAGGCTTCCTAGAGATTGCATCGACATGAAGGCAGAAAGCTATAGATCAATTAACTTAACATTTGTCATTTGGAGAATTCTGGCATTCATTGAAGAGTCAAGTCAAGTTTATTGTCATCTGATTGTACAAATATAACTCAACAAAACAGTGTTCTCCAGTCCTTGGTGCAAAACATTCAAACACACATACGGGCAAACAATACATACTGTATGCAGGTCAAGTATTTCATTAATACAAATAAATAAATAAATATTGCTTTGAATATATGAGCACCTCAGATGTTTAGTCTGAACAGTTCTTTCATTGTTCAGCATTCTCACTGCCCGTGGGAAGAAGCTTTTCCTCAGCCTGGTGGTGCTGGCTCAGATACTCCTGTATCTCTTCCCCTATGGGAGCAATTGAAAGATCTTGCGTGCAGGGTGGAAGGGGTCCTCAGTGATTTTGCTTCCCCTCTTCAGACAACAATCCCGATAGATTACATCGATAAAAGGAGGAGGGAGACTCCAGTGATCCTCTCTGCCACTCTTATGGTTCTGTGGATTGATCTCTGATCCTTTTCTCTGCAGCAACCATATGACATTGTGATGCAGGCAGCCAGGATACTCTCAACAGAACTCCTATAGAAGGTTGACCTAATGGTGGCCGGTAGCCTTGCCCTCTTCAGCCTTCTCAGGAAGTGCAGTCACTGTTGCGCCTGCCTGACAAGTGAGAGACATGAGTGTCACTGATAGGTCACTAGTTAACTGAACTCCAAGGAACTTGATGCTCTCCATCTCTACTACAGAGTTCTTGATGTGTAGTAGAGGGTGGTCATTCCTGATCCTCCAGAAGTCCATGATCATCCCCTTCACCTTGTGCACATTGTGACTCAGGTTGTTACACTCACACCATTTCATAAGATTCTCCACCTCTTTGTGTGGTCCAACTGTTGTTGATGAGCCCAACTACTGTTGTTCTGCAAACTTGATGACACTGTTGGAGTTGGCAGTGGGTCAATAGCATGGACAGGAGCAGGCTGAGCACACAGCACTGAAGTGCACCATGAAGTTCTGTGTGATAATGTTCGATGTAATACCAGGATATTTAGCAAATCTTCAGACAATGAAACAGCAACAACAGGTTTTTATGAGAAGGAAATTGTGTTTACAAGTTTTGTCCTGTTCTTTGATGATTACAGAAACATACAAAATTATGAAGGGAAAGATAAAAGAGAGACAGGAAAATGGTTTCTGCTGGTAAATGAGATTTGAACTAAGGGATATAAGGGAATTCTGGGAAGTAGATGCAGGACCTCTGTAAAAGCCTTGCACTAACCGAACTGCATCTATTCACACGGTTAAACAAGAAAGTCTGCAGATTCTGGTGTTGAGTGCAATACACAAAAGTGCTGGTGAAACTCAGTGTGACTGAGCATCTCCAACAGATTTGCTTATTGCATCTATTCACATAGTCTCATCTGCAGATGGCAAGCAGATTCATAATCATAATTGATAGCTTGAAAAGGAACATGCAAGACTCTGGTGGTACACCACCGGCCTACTGCAGGGGGCAACATCTGTACCTGCCGGAGTGAACTGCTGGCCTACTGCAGGGGGCAACGTCTGTATCTGCAGGAGTGTAAGGGGACAGGACAACACCTGGCCGGCTGTCAATCAGTTGGGCTGAAGGGATCAAGCCCCACCCGGTCGGGTGTCAATCACCCTCTGGGATATAAGCCTGTGCTGGCCTCAGAGTTACTGCAGCTACAGCCAGCCTGGCTCTGTGAAAGTCTTTCTGGATTAAAGCCTGTTGTACAGTCTTTATCTTTGTGTGTGTCTGATTCTGGCTAACAGTGCACCACAAAGACAAAAGGATGAAAGTATCCTTAATGCACCTTTTCACTCAGGAACACACAAATTAAGGTAAAATATTCTCACAATTTAATAAGAAGTGAAACACAAATGTCTGCAGATGCTATGATTGCTGTAAAAACACAGAAATGCTGGAGGAGCTCACCAGACCTCACAGTGTCCATAGGAGTTAAGGATATCTAATTGACATTCCAGGCCTGACCAGCTTTGAGTCCTGATGAGTTCCTCTAACATTTCTGTATTTTTTTATCACAATGTAGCAATTTTTATACATTTCATTCTGTTGAATATGCACCACCTTCAAGCCCAATATGTATCCTTCCTGAGGTCAGATGCCAGATGGAGGATCAATAGTTCCAGGAATCCGATACTAGATGAATATGAGAATAACTTAATATTTATTGCATTGCAGATCCATTGACATTGAAAAGCCATGGAGTTATACAGCACAGACCTAGTACCTTCTGCCCATTATGTTGACTATTAAGTACTTGTTGATACTTATTCCATTTAGAATCACTTGGTCTTTGTTAAACAATAAAATTCCCAATATCTAGCAACTAGGGGATAGGTAGATGACAGATAAGTGAATTCCATTTGCTTAAGGTTGTGTGAACTGACCACTAGGGGTGACAACTATAAACTTTCATATCTTTTTACCTCTTTTTCACTTTTTTTTTGGTGGTTGCTTCAGGCTGCCATTTGCTTTAATACCTTGTTCAAACATGCAAATCTGATTTACAATCAATCTAAATAATGACTAATCCTTCGGTCCCAATTACAGTTGTAAGCTGAGGACTACCTGTAATCATATGACCTGTATATGCTCCATCTGGCTTTTCTTGAATAAACAATCATTGTTCTTTTGTTCTTCCAAGCCATTAACTTTGTTTATGGATGGACTGGATGGTACCAGGCTGTGTGGATAATGTCATGAGCTCTGTAAGTGTTTTGCACCCTGAACCAACCCCCAAAGTAACACTCACTTAAAAAAAAAGAAGCTTGGGTCAAGAGGGATCAAAAACTCAGGTGCTCTAACAAGTGGAATATCTCAAATTTATGTGTTTAGATGATGAAATGGACTTCTGTTGTTGGACTAACAGAGATGCATGTAATCTTGCGGTTAACTCTGTATATATTTATTCTCTTCTTATCTCATGAACCAAAATTTAAAGATGAGGCTTTGGGGTACAGAAAGCACATGATAAAATATGCCAGCCACCATGGTCTCCTTCAGGCAAGATCTTGCCCGGTAAATCTGTTAAGAGTTATTTGAGGAAATAACAGGTAGAGGAGAGTTAATGGATCTTCTATTTTCCGAAGGCCTTTGACAAAGTGTTACACATGAAGCTGCTGAACAAAATAGGAGCCCATGGTATTCTGTATATGGATAGAAGATTGGCTGACTGGCAGAAGACAAAGAATGTGAATAAAGAGAGCCTTTTCTGATTGTCTATCGATAACCAGTGGTGTTGCACAGGAGTCGGTGTTGGGTCCGCTACTTTTCGTGTTATATGTAAATTATTTGGATGAGAGAATTGATGGCTTCATGCTCAAGTTTTCAGGTGATGTGAAGATAGGAAGGGGGGAGAACAGCACTGAGGAAATGGTGAGTCTGCAGAGGACTTGCTCAGGGTGGAAGAATTTGCAAAGTATGGCAAGTGGAACACATCATGCATTTTGTTAGAAGAAATAAAGGATTTTAAATGGGGAGAGAATTCAGAAAGTGCAGATCTAAAGGGACTTGGGATTTCTCAAAGGTTAACTTGCAGAGTGAATTGGCAGTAAGGTAGCTAAATATAATGTTAGCATTAATTTTGAGAGGACTAGAATTTAAAAGCAAAGATGTAACGCTGAAGCTTTATCAGATGTCGGTCTTACCTCATTTAGTCTATTCTGAGCAATTTTGGGCCCCATATCGAAAGAAGAATGTGTTAGCATTGGAGAGGGTTCAGAGGTTGTAAGTGAAAGTGGTCTGAGGAATGAGCAGATTCATGTATGAGGAGTGTTTGATGGCACTGGGCCTATAACCACTGAACACTACAGCACAAAAATCAGGCCATTTGGCCCTTCTAGTCTGTGCTGACAACTATTCCGCTAGACCCACTGACCTGCTCCCACTCCATAACTCTTCAGACCTCTCCCATCCATCTATCTATCCAATCTGTTCTTAAAACTCAGGATCAAGCCTGCATTCATCACTTCAGATGGCAGGCCCTCCTCCTCTATCACTTCTGGAGCATCAGAATCCTGGAATTGTTGGAATTTGCAGGGATGAGGAAATTATGAAAGAGCTGGTCAAAGTGGACATAGAGAAGGTGTTTTTTTTTAAAATGTCGAAGATATCTGGTCCTATCAGAAAGTTCAAAATTCTGAACGTTGATTATTGAGATAGGACCAAGAGGGCATAATATCAAAATAATAGGACATTTCTTTAAAACAGAGAAGTGGAGAAATATCTTCAGTCTGTGGGTGGTACATCTGTGGAATTCATTTTCAATGTCAGCTGAGGAGGCCAAGTAATTTGGTATATTTAAATTCAAACTTAATAGATTCTTGATTGGTAAGGGTGTCAAAGGTTATGGTGAGAAGACAGGAGAATGGAATGAAGATCAGGTTGATTTGTAGGTCTAGATGTTATCCTTCAGTTGGCATCATTGTGTGCTCCGAACTTTTAAGCACTTGACTCCCTCTGCCAAGGCAGACCTACCTCAGGCTGATCAAACCTGGGTTTGTGCCTCATATCTGTTTCTCTTAGTGGTCATTTTGGAGCCCAGATAGGATCCCTCCTTTTCAGCCAGAGCCTGTGCATGTTCATTTCATCTGAGTCAGGGAATAATTTAATTGCCTTCCCTGTGATTCCTACTTCCCACAGAAGCTTGGTCGTGGAGTTGCCAACAAATCCTCTGCAACCAACTTCAACATGGTGCATCCTCACTTTCCAGCCTCGCTCTTGTGATTCTGTGGCAAGATTAGGATAATGTAGTTTTTTTACGTTCCTGTACCTCATCTATGGCATCCTCCGAAGGGACTGTCAGCTCGATGAAGAATACACACTGCTAAGAGCAGGACCATAGGACTGAATTTGTTTCAGGTTGGTGCTGGCAATTTCCAGTAGAAAGTCGAGCCACTGGCCAAGTAGTTTCGATTCTCTGGCCGTGTTCACTGGACCTATATCTGGGAGAGAGTAGCAGTGGGTCCTGTTGCTTCTTCCCTCCTGGATGACAGTTGTAAGGCACGGGAGGGTGATCTGAGTATTTGGTGTCAGGTCATTCAAAGTCCTTGTCTTTTTCTTAAGTTCGCTGGCATATCAGCAATGATTCGAATGTTGGAGCAAACTTGATGGGATCAAGAGTCTAATTCTGCTCCTCTTCTTATAGACAGCATCAAATCAGCATCTAGCATTGTCAAATGTCTTATGGAACAGAATTTATGAATATTGAGACCAAAAAAATAGAAAATTCTACAAAAAAAGTCAAGTAACATTCATGGAAAGACAAAGTGTTCACATTTTGGGTTCCAGATCAGATCATTTTTCCCCCTTTTTCAGTGCATGGATAGGCTATATATACCCCTCAAGTCTGCTCCATTATTCAAGAAATACTTTGACTGATCTGATTGTACATTTCTATTCTCGACCTGGTCGCCAGACTTTCTGGTTCCACTGATGTCTAAAACTTATTGAACTCACCATGAATATACCCAGCGATTGAATATCCATGGCCACCAGACCCAAAGAATTATAAAGGTACCCTATCTCATGCTTAAAATAAATTAATCTCATCCCAGTCCTAAGTGACAGCCCTTTAGTCAACGGTGCAAGCAAAAGCCATAACGTGCAATTTATTTTTTTGAATGCGTTATTTATAAATGTTTAAAACCACAATAATAGTTACATTACATTCAGTTCTAGATGATTTCAAAAGAAATTAACATCCCACTCCCCCCACCCACCCCACCCACCCTCCCACCCTCCCACCTCTCATCCCTCCCAGCCCCAAAAGAAAACAAAAGGAAAGGAAGAAAGAAAGACAGAAAAACCATAGAATGTCAGGAAAATAAAACATTTATACAATAAGGTCTATTGGGGGTTATCAAGAAGTGAGGTCTTCAGAGACCAAATCATATATGCAAACCAAAATTTGGTAAATTTGGGCTCCATATTTTCCAAAAAATATGATTACATACAGTATGAATGTCAAATGAAAAGGAAGGCATTGTAGGTAATATGATAGTTGTCTAATAATGCCATCACCTGGATGCTTCATTCAGAGAAATCCCTGCATATTCAGAGGGAAGGGAATATGCTTATCATCTGCAGTTGTTTCAATTCATTGAGAAGGCAGAGGGTATCATTGGGACTTAATCAAATAACTCAGGTATTCATGACGACAGTTCCGAGGCCCAATGATAAGTGGAGCCAGTGTCCGTTGAGCATTCACATTGTCTTTAAGTCTTTCTTTGATTCAAAAGTAAAACAGCAGGCATTATGCTTTGCCCTCATCCTGATATGAGGGATATTTCTCTTCAAAATTATGTTTTTTGCTCCTCTGTGTGTTTTCCCAATATGAGGAGTCTTGACAAAACAGCATTGCTGAACTAGCTCTTTGCAGCTCTTTAGATCTTTTAGAAAATGTCTTTTGGTGCACAATGCTAAATAGTCCACAATCTAAGCAAAACGACGAAGAGGTCCTTCTTTCAAGCTTGCCCACGGATCGATCTGACTGTTTAACATGGAAAAGACCTAAAGGGTCTCACGTATTTCCATACCAATGCTGCAATTATCTCTCACCAAGATAGTTTGCTTGTTTTGGAATTGTCATTTACTAAAGTCAACGAGAATGAAGGCATATCAGAAGACTGATACAATGTATTGCATCCCAGATAAAGTTCTTGTCCAACCTCTCTCAGCTTATGGAACAGACTTCAAGAAATAACTTTAAAGTCAGCTTCTTAAAAATAAAGCCATTTCATTTGTTTGATCAAACCATACTTTTTTCATTTTGTTAAGGTGCTTAATTTTGGCCATAAGAAGCTTCAATCATGGAAAACAAAAATTACTGAGCCAGAATTACTTGTTAAAAATTCTAGAGTAGAATTTGTTAGAGAAACCATGAATGCACAGCGGCAATGTAACAAAGATGCTTCTGTTTCAAGCATGACCTTTGGAATTAATTAATGACAAATGTAATTACAATTTTAAACAAATGCACAGAGATGGTAGTAATTTCAAAAAAGAGAAAATTAATATTTGTGCAGAAGAATCGATATGTTTCTATATTAGATTTCTATAATTGTGCAGAGATATATTGACATAATTTATTCAACTGTACATACAAGATATAATTTACAGTCTTTTCATTTTCAAAGTTATCTCAACCAAGAAGAAAAGTGATTCAGGAAAAAAAAGCTATAACTGCAGATGATGGAAATTTGAAATAAAAACAGAAAATGCTAGAAATACTCAACAACATTTGTGCAGCGAGTAAAACAGAATGATGGTTCTTACCTATAACCTTTCATCAGAATGGATTCAAAGTGAAGGCTCCATTATACCTCAGTTACATTTATTATCCACTTCAATTTTAATATAGAATGGCAAATATATTGAACAGAGCTGGCTGAGTCAAAATTTTGCTTCAGGTGTGGAAAACAAAGGGCATCTCAATGAGATTTGTGTTTTGGACCTTAAATTGTCCCATATTCCATTTCCTGAACTGGTTTATAATGAATTCTTGCATCAAATGTTTTTACTTCCCATGCTTCAAGTGACCATAGCTGAAAGTGGGCCATCCACAATGTCAAAGCTTGAGATCTTTGGCATTTAATCCAGCAAATTAAGTTTGTTTAGCATTTCTCAAGAATTCAACTTAATTTCATGAAATTAGAAGATGCAATTTTTGAAAGTTAAGTGCTTGGGTCATGTCAGACGTGTGGGACTTTCTGAGTCTGGTTGGCCAATGCCTTTATCTCAGTAGCTACCTTTTGGAAGGATATTACACTCCCACCCCTCTCCCCCCACCCCCTCAGAAATATGTTGTATTGCTATGGCTTTAAGCTGAGCACTCTCAATTTCAAGATCAAAATAAATGGCGTGATATGGCAAAGTGGGGAATGGGGTTGGCTCAAATCTCCATTTCCAGAAAACTCCCTCCACTCTCATTAAATATTCCAATCGTATGACATAAAGCAAACACCCAAGGTGAATCTAATTCACTTTGGAAACCCACGAGTTCACACATTTGGGTAAAGTTATGACACATTATTTTCAAAAAATGTCACTGCTTTCAACAGCTGAGTTATAACAGATCAGTTTCAGGTAAAAACAGGGAGCAGAGAATAAGGCTGCAGAGAGAAGGTTGTGAAGCCTAGCTTATGTGAACAGGGCTTCTGCAACTTCTCATTTCTGTATTGCATGCAAGCTATATTTTTTAATCCCCTGCTAACTTTTAGGCTGAATCTCATATTCAATGTCTTATCATTGTGTGTCCTCTATTTAGATTTCTAATTTCGTAAAGCACAGTCTAGTGGATAACACTGATTCAAGCTGTATTAGGTGTTCAATCAAAGCAATAGGAAGTGCAAATAGAAAACAAGATGGACTGACATAAGCATGAATTTATATTCTGTACATTTTTTTTTCCAGGACGATGGAATCATCACCACATCTTAATGGCTGCTATGCTATCTGCACAGCCAGTTCAAAAATCCATCCACGGTTCATTAAATTGCTTTCAAACTACCCACGTTGATTGACAGCCAGGTCACTTTTATTACAAGCTGGGGTCATCAGAATAGGTTTTCATCAGGCCTAAGGGATTTACATGAACAATGCAGGTGCAAGTATAACCTAGGGACCGCTGTTTCATTCTAAGGTCAAGAAGAGGAAAGAAAATCACCTTAGAAACAGGGTAAAAGATTGTGAAATTACTTTTTTTCTCTCAGTAATGCGGAATAATTAGGTGTCATCCGAGACTGTACTTGTTTCATACTTCATGGCAGTATAAATCTATATTAACCAGACTTAAATAAAGATTACTTTAATTACAATCATCAAAGCAAGTGAAATGAGCACAGATGTTACTTGTTCAGACTTCTCCCTCAAGGTGTGTGGATTCAGGGCTATATCTACTCTCAGACACAAACACAGTTAAATTGTCGATTCATATCAAGATTCTTGAGTTGAAACGAACTTTGATAAAGAATCAGAATTTATTGTCATAAACATGGACAAAATTTATTGTCTTGCCACAGCATCACAGGTGCAAATATTCAATAGATGGGCAAATATTAAAGCTATAAAATAGATGAGTGCAAAAAGATGAGAAAGTGATGTTTTGTCGGTAATCATTGTTGATTCAGAAATCTGATGGCACAGGGGAAGAAGCTGTTTTTGTGCTGGTGGGTGTCTGTCTTCATGCTCTTGTACCTCCTTCCTGATGGTAGCAGCGTGAAGAGGGCATGGCCTGGGTGGTGAGCGTCCTTGAGGATAGAGGCTGAATTTTTAAAGCAACACCTCTTGCAGATATCCTCGATGAAGTGAGGAGAGAGATGCCCATATTGGTGCTGGCCACGTTCACAATTCTCTGTAGTCCTTTCCTGTCCTGTGTATTGGCACTTCTATAAAAGACTGTGATGCAACCAGTCAGAATGCTCTCCACAGTACATCTGTAGAAATTTACAGGAGTGCTTGGTGATGAAAGGAAAGTAGAGTGTTATAGGGTATACAGTTCAGCTTTTATACAGTTCAGCACAACATGGAGGGCCGAAAGGCCTGCACAGTGCTGTATTGTTTAATCCTTTTTACCAAATCTGCTCACAAAGTATAGCCACTGTTGAATTCCCCCTTTCCATAAAAATATCTGTCATGCTCTCAAAAAATGCTCATTTAAGCAATTCTGACTAAGGAACTCATTCTGTGTTTCAAATGTAACTCTTCATGTGTGATGGAGAATATTTAATCATGGTGGTTTTCAACAACAACATCACCTTGCATTGTGCCAGTGTCCATATTTGGAAGTTGTCCACAGACCATTGAAAAACAAGCGAATGTGAGCAGATTGTTTGATTTTCTAATTCTCACCAAATCCATTCAAAATGTTTTCATGGGTACGTTAGCAGGGACAGGATCATAGCAGAAAGGGAATTTATGATTTGCGGTATTAAGTCATACACATCTGTTTGGCAATGGGCATGACACAGTATCACATATCATGAAATTATGGAAATCATAGCACAGATAGGGTCCATCTGTTGAAGGCCAACATTTCCATGCTGCATGGCACAGCTGCTTCCTTCTTTCAAGACCACAATACATAGGAACAGAAATATGTTATTCAGTCCATCAAATTTGCCCCGCCATTCAATGATGAATTGATCCATTTTCCCACTCAGCCCCGCTGCCTTAAAAACACCCAATGATTTGATGCCAACATCCACCTGAGGCAACAAATTCCACAGATTGACTACCTTCTAATGAAAGTGATTCCTCTACATCTCTGTCCTAAGTGGCTGCCCTTCAGTTCTGAGGTTGTGCTTTCTTGTCCTAGATTCATTCACCATGGGAAACAACATTTCTACATCTACTCTGTGCATACAAACATTCAAAATGTTTCAATGAGATCCCAACTTCATTCTAAATTTCAATGAGTACAGGGCAAAAGCTGTCAAACACTCCTCATATAAACCTTTCATTTACCGAAATTATCCCTTTGACCTTCCTCTGTAGTCTTTCTGGTGTTGAAATATCCTTTCTTAAGTGAGGAGCCCAAAACTGTTCAATTGCTCCAAGTAACATCTCATTAATGGCCTTTAAAGCCTCAGCATCACATCCCTGCTCTTACATTGTATTCGCCTTGAAATGAATGCCATTTGCACCATACCTTCAAAAGAATGTACATGTATCCCCTTTGAACATTAACATAAATGGATCAATTCTCAGCTTTTCTTTCCTGCCCTCCTATCCATCTATCTATGTCCACCCATGGCTTTTGGCTGTTGGCTTGTGCTCCTTCCTTTGCCCTTTTTCCCTCCTCTCCCCACTTCCCTCCTACCCCAACCGTTTTATTCAGGAACCTGCCTGAGTTTTGATCATACTTTGATAAAGGACTCAGGCCCAAAACCTGTTTATGTATATTTGCCTCCTTTAGTTGCTGTGGGACCTGCTGAGTTCCTCCAACTCTTTTGCTACTTTCCACAATCGCAGACTTCCTTGTTTCATCACATTGACTTAATTGAAACTGGTTTTCAAATTAGAGTGGGACATCTACTTAGCTGCTACTTCAAAACTGCAGTGGGTTTGAACCTAACTTCCAGTCCTACCTGTGTCAAGTTTTCCCATACCCTATGTACAGAGAAGGTTTCTTCCAGAAAGCCACCAACATCAAACGGTTGGTAGATGAAGTGCAAGTTACCTCCAGTGTTGGTAGTGATGGGATTTAAGGATGGAGTTGATGGATATTAGAGGAAGAGTGACCCCAAGGAGGTGAGTAAATGGATGGGATGCTCTGAGAGCCAGAATGGACTCATTGCTGATTATGTGATGAGATGATTGATAAGAATGTAAGATATTTTTGCATTTATGTCATGGGGTATGGTGTACATGAATGAAAAATTCCTCCCTGCCTCCCCAAAGTATTCATCTGCACACATTTGTGACTTAGAGCAGTGCATCGAGCCAAGTCAATCTTATTGTCATCTGATTGTGTGAGTACAACCCGATGAATACACAACATGCAGACATACAACCAGATATAAACACATACAGACAAGCAATACAGATACAGGACATGTATCATACAAATAACTAAATAAATATTGTTTCATAAATATGAGAATTTTATGTGGTTAGTGTGAGCAGTGATCTATGGCCTCCTGACTCCATATATTTAAAACAAGAGAGTCACAACATGAAAGCAGAACATTAAATATCCATTTGCACTGAACTGGCACTAATCTCATTTTATTCTCCTAATATTCCCATTAACTCTTACCACCTTCACATTAGAGGAAGCTTACAGTGGCAACTTAGCCTACCGACCAGCCAATCTTTCGAATATGGGGGCAAACCAGAGCACCCAAAAGAAACTCTTGTTGTCAGTGGAAAATGAACAAACTCCACGCGAGAGGTTGGGATTTAACCTCAACCACTGGAGTTGTGAGGTAGTTGTTCTATCAGATGCTCCACTGGATCACTCAAGAGAAATAATTTTATTTACCCAGATATCAACAGGAACTACAAACAATTCCTGGGCAAGCCACTTCAATTGTGTTTTGCCAAATTATCTTTACATTTTTTTTTAATATTGTTTCAGTTTACATGAATAAAAGAGAACTTGGGATTCATGACTCCCAAAACCACATTACAGTCAATTAAGTTTCTTTGAGATAAAAATTAAAATGCAAGTCAAGTTGCTGGAATGGGATCCAACAAGCACCAAGGAGTGTTTGAGAATGCTGATTAAGGGAAAAAAACGTTGGCCAAGATGCAGGGAGAGATCCCGACTCTTTATTTGCCATGGCTAATTTTACATCCAACTGAGACAGCAGATGGACATTTAGTTTGTTATCTCTTCGAAAAAAGAATGTTTCCAACAATTTCCTATTCTTTCAGTATTGCACTCTTGAGTATCAGTTTAGACTGTATGTTTGTCTCCAGTGAAGGATTTAAACCTACAATCTGTTGGCTTGGTATATGAATGCCATCAAAATTAATTATAATATTTGTAGCATCAATGCCTCAAGGAACTTCAGAATTTAACCAGCAAGCTATTAAAAGAAACCATTTTTGATTCTGCACTTCAGGCAACTCTGGTGATGAAGTGAAGATAGTCGCTGTTAAAAATACAGTACAGGATAGATTCCTATCTAGTATATGGGTGAGGTGCAGAACACCTCCGTGGCCATTCCCCTCAACAATAAATATACTGTTCTATATTGATTTAATTATAAATTTGGTTACTTTGTTCTTTCTGTTAGTCTTTTTTCCAGTTTTATCCATGTTTGAGTCCAAATTAAGGTTAAAATCCCCTCCTATTAGTATATTCCCTTGCGTATCTGTGATCTTCAAAAGATATCTTGCATAAATTTTTGATCTTCTTCATTAGGTGCATGTACCTTGAGTAAATTCCAATATTTTGAATATATCTGACATTTTATCATTACATATCTCCCTGCTGGATCTATTATTTCCTCTTCTATTTTGATTGGTACATTTTTATTGATTAATATAGCTACTCCTCTGGCTTTTGAATTAAATGATGCTGCTGTTAAATGTCCTATTCAATCTCTCTTTAATTTCTTGTGTTCCACTTCAGTTAAATCTGTTTCTTGCATGAATGTTATATCAATTTTTTCCTTCTTCAGTAAATTTAACAGCTTCTTCCTTTTGATTTGGTTATGTATTCCATTAATATTTAAAATCATATAGTTCAACATGGCCATTTCATACTTTGTTTATCTTTCCTTTCCATTTCCTCATCACCACTTATCCATTTCTGTTTTCTTTTTTGAACACATTGTAAGACAATATTTCTAAAACATAAAATATTTCCACTATTCCCATATCTAAAATTCCTTTAACCCCAATAGTCCCAACCCTCTCTGAGTTGCCCATTGTCCCTAGTCGGGCAACAACATCTTCCCTCTTCATTTGAATTTGGGAACCCGCTCGCAAGCGTCAACTGATTTCGTAGTGACTGTTATTCTTCCCCACCCAGCCACCCCCAGAAAAAATTTTAATCTTCATATATAACAAAGCTCACTCTCTTAATTCCCTCCTTACTTCCTTTCTTCCCTTTCTTTCTCTTCTTAGTTCTTACTTATACTTTATTCTTCTTCTTTATATATAATTTATCATTTTTGTTCTTGTTATATCTCTTCATCTCTCTGTCTGTTTTGTAGTTGTTCTGCAAATTTTTGTGCTTTATCCGGATCTGAGAACAGTTTACTTTGCTGCCCCGGGATAACTATTTTAAGCACCACTGGATATTTTAACATAAACTTATAACCTTTTTTCCATAGGGTTGTTTTTGCTGCGTTAAACTCCTTCTTCTTCTTCAGGAGTTCAAAACTTATGTCTGGATAGAAAAAAAAATTGACCTTTGTATTCCAGTGGTATTTTGTCTTCTCTTATTTTTTTCATTGCCTTCTCCAATATATTTTCTCTTGTCATATATCTTAGAAATTTTACTAGAATGGATCTTGGTTTTTGTTGTGGTTGTGGTTTAGGGGCTAATGTTCTGTGTGCCCTTTCTATTTCCAGTTCTTCCTGTAATTCTGGCATTCCAAGGACCCTGGGGATCCATTCTTTTATAAATTCTTTCATATTTTTGCCTTCTTCATCTTCCTTAAGGCCCACTGTCTTTATATTGTTTCTTCTATTATAGTTTTCCATTTTATCTATGCAACTTTTGGATATATGGAGGAAACAACACTGAAAGGAAAAGGAATATTCCTATTATTCGGGTAGACATAAAACATACTCAAATATAGACCTATTCCTGTTATTAGCCCACATTCAAGGAAGAGTTAAGAAAATGGAATATAAAGCTAGATTGTGATTGGATCACTTACCCCTGTTATTGGCAATAGAGCTAGAGGACATCCCACCAAGAATGTATAGATGGAGATTAAACTCCATGCTACTTAAAAGACAGGATTTTAGAAAATGTACTTTGAAATAAATAAGGAATCAGTGAAAAATAAATTTATACTATGGGACGCAATGAAAACATTCATCAGAGGACAGATAATAAGTTATGTAACTAAGATGAAGAAGGACTACGATCAAGAAATAGAACAGTTGGAAAGGGAATAACAAATAGAGAAAAAGAATTAGCAATAAAGGAAGATACAACTAAAAGAAGGGAATTGACAGACAAAAAAATAAAATATGAAACACTACAAACTTATAAGGTGGAGAAAAACATAATGAAGACAAAACAGAAATATTATGAGCTAGGAGAAAAAAAGCACAAAATACTAGCGTGGCAGTTTAAGTCAGAACAAAGTAAAAGAACGGTATTGGCATCAAGGAAAAAGGACAAACAAATTACATATAACCCAACGGAGATCAACGAAAACTTCAGGGAATTCTACGAACAACTATATCAAACTGAAAATGAAGGGAAAGAAGACAAAATAGATGAATTTCTAACTAAAATTGAACTACCAAAATTACAAACAGAGGAGCAAAATAGATTAATAAAACCATTTGAAATAGAAGAAATACAGGAGATATTTAAAAAACCTACCGAACAATAAAACACCGGGAGAGGATGGACTCCCAATAGAATTCTATAAAACATTTAAAGACTTATTAATTCCTCCTCTCCTGGAAGTAATGAACCAGATTGAAAAAACACAAAACATATTGAAAAACAGCAATAATTACAGTAATACCAAAGATGGGGAAAGATCCACTAACACCAGCATCGTATAGACCAATATCTCTACTTAACACAGATTATAAGATAATAGCTAAACTATTAGCAAACAGATTGGCCAACTGTGTACCAAAAATAGTAAAACTAGATCAAACTGGATTTATTAAAAAAAGACAAACAACAGACAATATCTGTAAATTCATTAACTTAATCCATGCAGTACAAGGAAACAAAACTCCAACAGTAGCAGTTGCTTTAGACGCAGAGAAAGTCTTTGACAGAGTAGAATGGAATTATTTATTCAAAGTACTACAAAAATTCAACCTACCAGAGAAATATATTAATTGGATTAAAGCATTATATAAGGGACCAGTGGCGAAAGTGACATTAATTGGCTATGTATCAAACCAATTTAAATTAAACAGATCAACAAGGCAGGGATGTCCACTATCTCCCTCACTGTTCGCATTAGCTATGGAACCACTAACAGAACTGATAAGAACAGAAAATAAAATATGAGGGATAAAAATAAAAGAGAAGGAATATAAAATCATTCTATTTGCAGATGATGTTATAATATACTTAACAGAACCTGAAATATCAATAAAATAATTACATAAGAAATTAAAGGATTATGGAGAAGTATCGGGGTACAAGATCAACGCAAATGAAAGTGAAGGAATGCCAATGAATAATGCAGATTTCACAAAGTTTAAGAAAGAATCACCATTTAGATGGCAAACACAAGCAATTCGATACCTAGGTATACAACTAAATAATAATCTCGGCCATCTATATAAACTAAATTATCAGCCATTAATGAAAAAATTACAAGATGACTTAGAGTACTGGAAAGGCTTACCACTAACACTGATAGGAAGGATAAACTGCATTAAAATGAACATCTTCCCAAGGATACAATACCTATTTCAATCATTACCAATTCAACTAACAGAGAAATTCTTCAAGGAGCTAAAGAAAATAATAAGGAAATTCTTATGGAAAGGGGGGGAAACCGAGGATAGCACTAGATAAATTAACAGAATGGTACAAACAAGGAGGCTTACAACTACCAAATTTTAAGAATTATTATAGAGCAGCACAATTAAGATACCTATCAGATTTTTATCAAACAAGGGAAAAAACAGATTGGACCAGATTAGAGCTAGATAAAATAGGGGAGAAGATACTTGAACATATACTATATAAGTGGGATGAAAAATTGGTGCAACGTAGGAATTCACCAGTATTACACCATCTGTTCTACATTTGGAAGAAGATTCATGTAGAAAGGAATAAAATAAATTATCAACTACAAAATTAATATTGACACAAAATCAACTAATCCCTTTCACAATAAATAACCTTTCCTTCAGAGAATGGGAGAGAAAAGGGATCAAAAGAATAGAAAATTGCTTTTTGGGAAATAAATTATTATCTTTTGAACAAATGAAGGACAAATATAATATAAGTCATGATACAAGGTTTGCATACCACCAACTGAAAACCTACTTGAAAAACAAATTGGGAAACAGTCTGAGGTTACCAGAAGGAAGCAATTTTGAATATGTGATTACAGACACAATGACAATTAAAAAATTTATAAGAAACATGTACATCAAACTGCAAGAAAAGGAGAACGAGGAAACAAACTGTAAACCAAAACAAAAATGGGAACAAGACGTAAACATAAAGATAAAGAATGAAACATGGGAAAATCTATGCTCCAGAACTATGAGAAATACAATAAACATGATGTTATGCATGGTACAATATAATTGGTTACACAGGCTATACATCACACCCCAAAAGTTAAATAAATGGGACCCAACAGTATCAGACAGATGTTTTCGCTGTAAAAAGGAAATGGGAACAACAATACATGCAATTTGGACATGTGAGAAAGTGAAAAAATTTTGGGAATATCTAAACCAGATATTAAATAAAATCACAAAAAGCAATATACCAAAATGCCCAGAGATCTTCCTTCTAAGTAATATAAGAAATAAAGAATTTGGACTCAATTTGGATGGAGCACAAAAAAGATTTATTATGATAGCCCTAGCTGTAGCAAAAAAATGTATTATGTCAACCTGGAAAGTAGAAGACAACTTGAGAATAGAAACATAGAAACATAGAAGATAGGAGCAGGAGTAGGTCATTCGACCCTTCGAGCGTGCTCCGCCATTCATCGAGATCATGGCTGATCTTAAAGTTCAGTACCCCGTCCCCGCCTTCTCTCCGTAACCTTTAATACCCTTATACTGAAGAAATAGATCTAATTCGCTTTTAAATATATTTAATGAACCTTCCTCTACTGCCCTCTGTGGCAATGAATTCCACAGATTCACCACCCTCTGGGTAAAGAAATTCTTCCTCATCTCGGTCCTAAATGGTTTGCCTATTATTCTCAAACCATGGCCCCGGGTTCTGGATTTTCCCATCATTGGAAACATCCCATCTGCATCCATTCTGTCCAGTCCTGCCAGAATTTTATAGGTCTCTATGAGATCCCCTCTCAATCTTCTAAACTCCAGTGTGTACAATCCCAATTTGCACAATCTTTCCTCATAAGTCATTCCTGCCATTCCAGGTATCAGCCTGGTGAATCGCCTCTGCACTCCCTCCATTGCAAGAACATCCTTCCTTAGATAAGGTGACCAAAACTGCACACAGTACTCCAGGTGTGGTCTCACCAAGGCCCTGTACAGCTGCAGTAAGGTATCCTTGTTCCTATACTCAAACCGTCTTGATATGAAGGCCAACATACCATTTGCCTTTTTAACCGCCTGCTGTACCTGCATGCTCGCCTTCAGAGACTGGTGTACAAGTACCCCGAGGTCTCTCTGCACTTCCCCATCTCTTAATCTATTGCCATTCAAATAGTAATCTGCCCTCTGGTTTGTATGACCAAAGTGGATAACCGCACATTTATCCACATTGTAGTGCATTTGCCATGTATCTGTCCAGTCCCTCAATTTATCCAAATCACACTGGAGCTTCCTGACCCCCTCTTCCGTGCACACAACCCCTCCTAGCTTAGTGTCATCTGCAAATTTGGAGATATTACATCCAATCCCCTCATCCAGATCATTAATGTAAATTATGAACAGCTGGGGTCCCAGTACAGATCCCTGTGGCACCGCCTGCCACTCAGAAAATGAGCCATTTATCCCAACTCTCTGTCTTCTACCTGCCAGCCAGTTCTCAATCCACATCAATACTTTGCCCCCAATCCCATGAGCCTTGATTTTGGAAGCCAGTCATTTATGTGGAACCTTATCGAAGGCCTTTTGGAAGTCCAGGTACACAACATCCACTGGCTCTCCCCCATCTATTTTACCTCTCACCATCTCAAAGAATTCCAATAGATTTGTCAAGCATGATTTACCTTTTGTAAATCCATGTTGACTCTGTCCGATCCCTTCTCTGCTAGTCATATGCTCCGCTATTACATCCTTAATAATGGATTCCATCTTTTTGCCCACTACTGATGTAAGGCTCACCGGCCTATAATTCCCCGCTTTTTCTCTACCTCCCTTTTTAAATAGTGGGGTAACATTAGCTACCCTCCAATCCATGGGTACTGATCCTGAGTCTATCGAGTTCTGGAAAATAATTCTTAAAGCATCTGCTATCTGAATGGCCACTTCCTTAAGTACCCTAGGATGTAGATTATCAGGCCCTTGGGATTTATCTGCCTTCAATCCCATCAATTTACCCAAGACCATGTCCTTAGAGATACTGATTTCTTTCAGTTCCTCCCTTGCATTAGTCTCTATGTTTCCCAACATCCTTGGGAGTTTATTTGTATCCTCTCTTGTAAAAACAGAACTAAAGTAAGAATTTAATTGGTCTGCCATTTTTTTATTTCCCATTATATATTCCCCTGATTCCGACTGCAAAGCACCTACTCTTGATTTCACCAATCTTTTCCTCTTGACATATTTATAAAACCTTTTGCAGTCAGTTTTTATATTTGCCGCAAGCTTACTTTCGTAATTTATTTTTGCTCTCTTGATTAATCCCTTTGTCCTCCTTTGGTGCATCTTGAACTGCTCCCAGTCTTCGGTTGTGGTACTTTTTTTGGTCAATTGATATGCTCTCTCTTTGGACCTAATGCTGTCTCTAATTTCCCTTGTTATCCATGGTTGAGTCACCTTTTTTGGTTTATTTTTATGTCAAACTGGTATAAATGATTTTTGCAATTTCTCCATTAGATCTGTGAATGCTTTCCATTATCTATCCACAGTCAACTCCCCCATAAACACCACCCAATCAATCTTACTCAACTCCCGTCTCATACCATCATAATTCCCTTTATTTAAATTCAGGACCTTAGTCTCGGTTTTAATTTCATCACTCCCCATGTCGAGTGAGAATTCGATCAAATTGTGATCGCTCCTACCCAAAGGGCCTCGCACAACAAGATTGCTGATTAGCCCCTTTTCATTGCATAATACCCAATCTAAAATGGCCTGCTCTTGAGTTGGTTCCTCGACATATTGGTCTAGATAACTGTCCCGTAAACATTCAAGGAATTCCTCCTCCTCTGTATTTCTACTAATTTGGCTAGTCCAATCTATATGCAAATTAAAGTCTCCCATGATGACAGCTGTTCTCTTATTGCATGCTTTTCTAATTTCTCTTTTAATGCCTTCCCTCACCTCTACACTACTATTTGGAGGCCTATATACCACCCCCACTAACGTTTTCCACCCCTTGCTATTCCCTCAGTTCTACCCATATAGAATCCACATCTTCCGAGTTGATATCCTTTCTGTCAATTGTGTCGGTTCCTTCTCTCACCATCAATACTACCCCACCCCTTTTTCTTTCTTGCCGATCCCTCCTAAATATCGTATACCCCGGGATGTTAAGTTTCCAGGCTTGCCCACCCTGCAACCATGTTTCTGTAATCCCAATCAAATCATATTTGTTTATCTCAATTTCCACAGCCAATTCATCTACCTTGTTCCGAATGCTTCTTGCATTAAGAT
The DNA here is from genome assembly GCF_036971445.1 of Narcine bancroftii. Lineage (NCBI taxonomy): Eukaryota > Metazoa > Chordata > Chondrichthyes > Torpediniformes > Narcinidae > Narcine > Narcine bancroftii. The sequence continues at coordinate 217,906,923 of NC_091474.1, read as the reverse complement.
ATGAAGCCTTCATATTTGTTTTTTGCACCCTCCTTGCTCTTTCTGATTTTTTTACTTTCGCTGCCTAACCTAACTTTTCCTGTTTTATCTTTTCTGTCCTTTGCCCTATCATACAGGTTCCCACCCTCCTGCCAAATTAGTTTAAACCGCACCCGACGGCTGTACCAAACCTAGCTGCCAATATATTGACCCCTTTTGGGTTTAGGTGTAACTCATCCTTCTTGTAGAGGTCATGCCTTCCCCAAAAGAGATCCCAATGATCCAAGAAGCCAAAGCCCTGTCCTTTACACCAGCCCCTCAGCCACACATTCGTTTTTCTTAACCTTCCATTTTTGTCCTCAGTTGCACTTGGCACAGGTAGCACCCTGGCTGTCCTATTTCTTAGTTTCTATCCTAGCTCTCTGTAATCTTTTTTAGTACTTCCTCCTTCTTTTTATATATGTCATTGGTACCCACATGTACCAAGTTATCAGGCTGTTCGCCTTTCCCTTTTAGAATACCCTGGACCCGATTTGAGATATCCCGCACCCTTGCACCAGGGAGGTAGCACACCATGCGGGCATACCTATCTGGCTCACAGAATCTCCTGTCTGTATTTCTGACAATGGAGTCCCCAATGACCACTGCATTACTCTTTACCTTTTAGTCCACCATGCCAGGCTCAGTGCCAATGACCTGGTCACTGCTGCCAGCTTCTGTCAGGTCATCTCCCTCAACAGCATCCAACAAAATATACCTGTTACTGAGAGGGATATTCACAGGTGTGCTCTCCATTTTCCTGGTATTTATCTTCCCTCCCCTGACAGTTACCTACTTACCTGACACATCTGGTCTTGGGGTAACTATGTTCCTGAAAGTTGAATCTATCAACTCCTCACTCTCCCTTACCAGTCGTAGGTCCTCAAGTTGCAGCTCCAGTTCCCCAACTCGGTCCTTAAGGAACTGCATCTCGGTGCACCTGACGCAGATGTGGCTATTTGGGAGGGTGGGACTCGCCCATGGTTCCTACATCTGACATCCAGTACAAAGCACTAACCCCATAGGCATGACTGAGCTAAAATAATGCCACTTACCTTTCTCCTCGCCTGCTTTTGCCTAAGCCTGTTGAGCCAAAGGCTGGAAGTCCCACTCCTTCAGTGCCCCACTCACTCAGTGTGCCGCTCCTCACTGGCCGCTCCCTCCCCTTTTACTCCTTTTACTGGCCCCTTGACCAATTAACCTTTGACCAATTAACCCAGTCACTCTCTCATAGAAATAAATAAATGAATTCCATTAGAAAAAAATAACATATAATTTAAGAAATAACATCACAATATTCGAACAAATATGGGAACCATACATGAAATACAATAGAGAAATCCTACCATAGACCTCCACCACCTAAAATGACAGAAAGAGAAGACAACGAAATGAACTGACTCAGTATATAAAAGTAAAAGATAAAAATTTATTGTTTATTTTTATTAAATGATGACATTGTTTAACGGGTTTAATGTATCTTATAGATTGAACTTTGAATAAATGGGGAGAGGCAGGAAGGGAAGGGAGGGGGGAAAAGGGGAGAAAATGACACTATATATTCAAGAGAAAAATATCTGTATGTATTTTGGTCAGTATGGTTTATAGTGTGAAAAATAAAAATAATAAAAAAACAATAAATATACTGTTTTGCATACTGTTGGAAGGGATGATCTACTAAGAACAAGTCATAGTGGTCAGGTGTCTGGCAAAGAATATGGCCCTTTGGTTCAGAAGGGATGGTGGGAGAAGAAGAGAGCTAGAGTGTTTGGGTATTCAGTAGTTAGGTGAACAGACAGGATATTCTGTACACAAGAACAAGACTCCTGGATGGTATGTTGCCTCCCAGGGGCCTGGGTCAGGAGCATCTCAGAGTGAGTCCACAGCATTCTTGTGCGAGGATTAGCAGCCAGATGGTATAGGCACATTGGTACCAATAACATAGATAGGAAAAGGGATGTGGTCCTGAAGAGGTACGTGAAGAAAGCACATCAGCATCATGACTTTCTCAGGAGTTTGCAAAGGTTTGATATTACATTGGAAACCATGGCAAATTTATACATTTGTGTGGTGGAAAGTATGCTGACTGGGTGCATCATGATCTGGTTTGGGGACACGAATACTCCTGAGCTGAAAGCCCTGCAAAAGGTAATGGCAACATAGAAACTTAGAAACATAGAAACATAGAAGATAGGAGCAGGAGTAGGTCATTCGACCCTTCGAGACTGCTCCGCCATTCAACGAGATCATGGCTGATCTTAAAGTTCAGTATCCTGTCCCCTCCTTCTCTCCGTAACCTTTAATACCCTTATACTGAAGAAATATATCTAATTCCCTCTTAAATACATTTAATGAACCTGCATCCACTGCCCTCTGTGGCAATGAATTCCACAGATTCACCACCCTCTGGGGGTAAAGAAATTCCTCCTCATCTCGGTCCTAAATGGTTTGCCTATTATCCTCAAACCATGGCCCCGGGTTCTGGATTTTCCCATCATTGGAAACATCCCATCTGCATCCATTCTGTCCAGTCCTGCCAGAATTTTATAGGTCTCTATGAGATCCCAGCGAGTACAATCCCAATTTGCGCAATCTTTCCTCATAAGTCATTCCTGCCATTCCAGGTATCAGCCTGGTGAATCGACTCTGCACTCCCTCCATTGCAAGAACATCCTTCCTTAGATAAGGTGACCAAAACTGCACACAATACTCCAGGTGTGGTCTCACCAAGGCTCCGTACAGCTGCAGTAAGGTATCCTTGTTCCTATACTCAAACCCTCTTGATATGAAGGCCAACATACCATTTGCCTTTTTAACTGCCTGCTGTACCTGCATGCTCGCCTTCAGAGACTGATGTACAAGTACCCCTAGGTCTCTCTGCACTTCCCCATCTCTTAATCTATTGCCATTCAAATAGTAATCTGCCCTCTGGTTTGTATTACCAAAGTGGATAACCGCACATTTATCCACATTGTAGTGCATTTGCCATGTATCTGCCAGTCCCTCAATTTATCCAAATCACACTGGAGATTTCTGACCCCCTCTTCCATGCACACAACCCCTCCTAGCTTAGTGTCATCTGCAAATTTGGAGATATTACATCCAATCCCCTCATCCAGATCATTAATGTAAATTGTGAACAGCTGGGGTCCCAGTACAGATCCCTGTGATACCCCACTGGTCACCGCCTGCCACTCAGAAAATGAACCATTTATCCCAACTCTCTGTCTTCTACCTGCTAGCCAGTTCTCAATCCACATCAATACTTTGCCCCCAATCCCATAAGCCTTGTTTTTGGAAGCCAGTCATTTATGTGGGACCTTATCGATGGTCTTTTGGAAGTCCAGGTACACCACATCCACTGGCTCTCCCCCATCTATTTTACCTGTCACCATCTCAAAGAATTCCAATAGATTTGTCAAGCACGATTTACCTTTTGTAAATCCATGTTGACTCCGTCCGATCCCTTCTCTGCTAGTCATATGCTCCACTATTACATCCTTAATAATGGATTCCATCATTTTGCCCACTACTTATGTAAGGCACACCGGCCGATAATTCCCCGCTTTTTCTCTACCTCCCTTTTTAAATTGTGGGGTAACATTAGCTACCCTCCAATCCATGGGTTCTGATCCTGAGTCTATCGAGTTCTGGAAAATAATTCTCAAAGCATCTGCTATCTGAATGGCCACTTCCTTGAGGATGTAGATTATCAGGCCATCACAGGTAAAATCATTGAGAACATCTATAGAGAGTAGCAGCAATCATCAAGGATCCACACCACTGAGCACATGCTCAGTTGTTGCTGCTGCCATCAGGAAAGAGGTATAGGTGCCACAAGATTCACCCCACCAGGTTCAGGAACAGCTGCTACTCCTTCACCATCAGACTCCTCAATGGCAAACTTAATCAGGGACTCATTTAAGGACTCTTGCAGTTTTCAAAAATATATCTCTCTATTGCACAGTCAGCTTGTTCACCTTTATTTGTTTATATGTGTCTTTATTTGTTTACATTTTGTTTGCAGATACAATAGGTTAAGAAGGCAAATAGAATGTTGGCTTTCATCGCTAGAGGAATTGAATTCAAGAGCGGGGAGGTCCTGCTGCAACTGTACAAGGTACTTGTGAAGCCACACCTGGAGTACTGTGTGCATTTCTGGTCTCCATACTTGAGGAAGGATAGACTGGCCTTGGAGGCAGTTCAGATGAGGTTCTCCAGGTTGATCCTGGAGATGAGGGGGTTGACCTACGAGGAGAGAGTAAATGATCTGAGATTATACTCACTCAAATTCAGAAGAATGAGAGGAGATCATATAGAAACATATGAAATTCTGAAACGGATAGAAAAGATAGAGGGAGGAAAATTGTTTTCACTAGTAGATTCAGGGGAGTAGATAGAAGACAGAGATGAGTACAAACTGTTTTTCACAGAGAGTAGTGAATCTGTGGAATTCTCTACCCAGGGAAGCACTAGAGGCCACTTCATTAAACATATTTAATGTTCAGTGAGATAGATTTTTACATAAAAAAATAATTAATGGATATGGGGAAAAGGCAGGTAAGTGGAGTTGAGTCAATGATCAGATCAGCCATGATCTTATTGAATGACAGAGCAGGCTCGACAGGCCAGATGGCCGACTCCTGCTCCTATTTCTTATTTTCTTAAATACATTGTGAACAGTTTTTTTTTAATTGCATGACCAAGAAGTGATCATTCTGCCTTGCTCACAGGAAAATTAATCTCAGAGTTGTATGATAAATCTGAAAACTGAGATTTGGAATACAGAGAGTTAGGATAAAAACTAAAAAGGGGGATCTCAAGGGTGGTAATCTCTGTATTTCTGTCTGTGCCAGGTGCCAGTGAGGAGTTAGGAGTAGGAAGCTAGGAGTTGGTCCAGCAAGCAAGAGTTCAGAATCGTGGATCATTGGTACCTCTTCTGGTAAAGTTATGACCTATACAAAAAGGACAAGTTGCACCTGAACTGGTGGAGGGTGGGGTGGGGGAGAAATCAATATCCTGATGGGCAGGTTTGCTAGAGCTGTTGGGAAGGGTTTATACCCAATTGGCAGAGGAATGGGAACCAGAATGAGAGGCCGGAGTATAGAGCAGATGCTCCAAATATTAATGCAATATGTTTTAAGTTTGTGAGGAAGGGACAGTCAGTGGAAGATCATAAATGGAGTCAGTTGTAGGGTTTGAAATGTGTTCATTTCAAAGTAAGCATTAGGAATAAGGGAGATGAATTTAATGCCTGGATCAATTTGTGGAATTACAATGTTGTGGCTGTGACTTGGCTAATGTAAGGATTGGATTGGCTGATGGAGATGCCGGGGATCAGATGTTTTAAAAGGGATAGAATGGAGGTTAAAAAAACAGTGGAGGAGTAACATTTCTAATCAGCTTCAGAAGGGAGGATGTTGTTGAGGGATTGTCTACTGAGTCAGTGTCAGTGGAACTCAGAAACAAAAAGGGAGTGATAGCTCTATTGGGGATAGTCTATAGACCCTCAAAAAGCCATCAGGAGATGGAGGGGCAGATAAGTAGGCAGATTTTGAAATGATGCAAAAATAACTGGTTGTTCAACATTGACTAGCATCTCCTTACTCAAAGAGGGATATATTGGGCAGAATTTGTTAGATGTGTCCAAAAAGGATTCCTGACACATATACGTGAACCTGGCCATACTGGATCTAGTACTGGGTAATGAACAGCCTTCTCAGTTGGGGAGCATTTTGGTGAAAGGTACCTGACCTATAGCATATCTATGGAATGATAAGAGCAGACAAAATGGTAAAGGGTTTGACTGGGTAAGGGCTAATTACAATGGGTTTAGGCAACAATTACTGAGACAGAGTAAATTGGGAACAAATGTTCTCAGGGAAAAGCACAGTAGAAATGTGGAAGATGTTTAGGGGCCACTTGTATGGTCTTCTGGTTACATTTGTTCGACTGAGAAAGGAAAAGGATGGGAGAAAAAGGGAACCATGGTTGATAAAACAGGTGAAGTAACTAGTTAGGAGTAATAAACAAGCATAAATAAGATTTAGGAAGCAAAACACAGAAAGATCGCAGGAGAAATATATGGTAAGCAGGAAGAAGCTTAAGAAAGGACATGCAGAGATAGATGAGGGCCCAAGAAGGCTTTGGCAACCAGAATTAAGAAAAGCCTGAAGTGTTCTATATGAACATGGTTATGGGTGTGTGTTTAGTGTTTTGGCTAAGTTTACTTGAGTTGGCACAAAATTGTGGGCCAAAGGCCTGTACTGTGCTGAAATGTTCTATATTCTATGTTTAAGCACCTTCATAGACCCTGCCAATGTAGTTCACAATCTTCATCACATACAGCACCATGGGATATTCCTATGAATTTAAATTCCTCATGATCTTGGAGTTTCAGGGCTGTGTAAAGGGACTAATGCTGAAGGAACTCAATGGGTCAAGCAGTATCTGTGGGTAGAAATGCTCAGTTAAAGTTTTGGATCCATAGAGACTCCATCCTGAGAATATTGAACATTAATATTGAGTCTTTGTGTATTTTTTTTAAATTTAGAGATACAGCACGGTACAAGCCCTTCAGGCCCACAAAACTGCTCTGCCCAAATACACTCAATTTACTTCCAAGCCTGTACATCTTTGGAATGTGGGACAAAACTGGAGCACCTGGGGAAAACTACGGTAACTGTTCCACCCTGTATCTTGAACATAAATGGACTGATTCTGTAGTAAAAGTGACTTTTTAGGTGACATTTTCAAGTTCAAGTTTATTGTGACGGATCACACACAACCAGACAAAACAGCATTTCTCCAGACGATGGTGCACACATAATAATCACATATACTGTATACCTAAAGGTAGGATAAACACATATACTTGTGGCCACTGGAATCACAGTGGAAATGATGAAATAACCACACAAGGCATTTTTTTGAGTCAATCAAATGGCTTTACTCTTCAGAATGCTTGCAACCTTTTAAAAGCCCGAATCACATGCCCGACATGCGCTGATATCATCACGCGCTGATGTCACACAGCCGGTTTGATGCCTTCTGGGAGTTGAGTGCCTTTATAGTGCTGCTACATGCCCCCCCCCTCCACCCCACAGAATCGGAACTGTCTTTTAGGTGGTCAACCTCTGTGATGAACTGACCGTTTGTTACTGCAGTGGGGAAGACTTGTCCACATAATTGGTTTAAGCCTGTGAATAGTGAGAAACTCTGGCTTCTCTCCAATGTCCAAAATACAGGTCGACCAAATTTGTCTGAGTATCCTATGAAGTCCTTCATAGGGCATCTGCAAAGGTGGACCAAGTGTTTCCCTATAGATAAAGACATATTTGCAGTTTTTGAGGTATTTGGTCACAAGGAAAGAGAGCTCTCCATGCAAAGATGGTAGTTATAGGGGTCAATTTTCCTACGGTCTCCCTTAGCCTGGTCATCATTGGAGTTGGAATGGTGGGGGACAAACTCCCCTGGGACCACCAACGGTGTGCCGTACATGAGTTCCACAGATGAAGCTTGGAGGTCCTCCTTTGGAGTTGTTCTAATGCCCCAGTAATATGCAGGGCAGCTCATCAGCCCAGTTTGGGCCATCTAACCAAGCCATCAAGGCTGTCTTGAGATGTCATGAAATCCTTCCACCATTCCATTAGCCTGGGGATGATTGACATTTGTATGATGAATTGTTGCATTGAGCAAGCAAGACAAGGCCGTCCACAGGCAGAAAGTACATTGTGGTCCTCTATCTGAAGTGATATGTGCTGGTAAACCAAAACAAGACACCCAGGAACTGAGGAACATCTGAGCACAAGTGTCTGCTACCTGTCTATTACAGTAAAAGGTTAATGGTACCTTCTTGAAACAGAAGTGGAGCAATGATGTCCAAGTGGACCCAAGCAAAATGATGAGTAACAGCTGGGAAGGACTGCAGTGGTGCTTTAGTATGCCACAATGAACTTTTGCTTTTTAGCAGTCAATGCAGGACCTCACCGTTTGCGTAACGTCCTTTTTAAGACCATGCTACACAAACCTGTCCGAAACCATATGAACAGTCGATCTCACATAACATATAACATAACATAACAATTATAGCACAGAAACAGGCCATTAGGCCCTTCTAGTCTGCACCGAACCAAACACCCCTTTCTAGTCCCACCTCCCTGCACAATGCCCATAACCCTCCATCTTCTTCTCATCCATATACCTGTCCAACCTTTTCTTAAATAATACAATTGACTCCGCCGCCACTATTTCTCCCGGAAGCTCATTCCACACGGCTACCACTCTCTGAGTAAAGAAGTTCCCCCTCATGTTACCTCTAAACCTCTGCCCCTAATCGATGGATGTGAGAGACCATGCACAGAGTCAAATACTCAACATTTCCATGATGCCGGAACTTCTGGGCGTGGGTGTCCCATTTATATAGAGGAGGAGTTTGCCACTAACTCCAAACTGGACATCCTTCAATTAGATTGTAGTCCTATAAGCATTCATCTCATGGTCATGTTCTTGGGCTGTGGCTAAAACTGTGCAGTCAAAACCTTGATCTACAGATGAAACCTCACATGGAGCAGAGTGGGAAAGTGCATCAGCTACTACATTGTCTTTTCTGGAAATGTGCAGTATTTTTGTGGAGAATTCTGAAATGAATGATAATTGCCGTTGTTGTCACGCTGACCAGGGCTTTGCGACCTTGGAAAATGCAAATGTTAAGGGCTTGTGTTTAGTGAACATAGTAAAATCTCTGCCCTCCAAAAATAATGGAAGTGTCGAATTGACAAGTAAATGACCAAAAGCTCCTTAACAAAAGGAGTGTATTTCTTCTCTGCTTCACGAAGATGGTGGCTGAAGAATGCTAACAGATTCCATTGTCCATTGACATATTGATGAAGTGCACCTCCTACGGCCATACTGGAAGCATCTGTAGAAAGGATGGTGGCTGCATTTAAAACTGGGTAGCTGAGCATAATGGCATGAGTCAGAAAATCGTTCATCTTCAAGAAGGCATTGTTTTCCTCTTCAGTCCAATAGATAGTTTTAGCATTTTCAGACAGTAAACTGAAAAGAGCCTTCTTGATATGAATTGCTTCCAGAAGAAACTGATGGTAAAAATAAATACCATTCCCAAGAATTTCTGCAGTCTTTTAACTGTAGCAGGTCTTAAGTACTTGGTAATGGCCTCAACTTTGGATGGCAGCAGGGCCGTGTCTTCCAGAGTAATCCTATGACCCAAGAAATCAATAATTTCTTGTCCAAAAACACATTAATTTGGATTGATGGTCAGTCAAAATTCTTCAAAAGTGTACGAAGATGTTTCAAATGTTCCTCCTTGGTTGCACTGGCCATTAGAATGTTGTCGAGGTAAATGAAGACATTGGTCATAGCACATCTAAAGCATCTATCACCCAATGAAATGGTTAACCAGCATTCCTTAATCCAAATGGCATTTGTAAAAATTCAAACAACCCAAACGGGGTAATTATTGCTGTTTTTGGAATGTCTTCCAGCTCTACCAGTACAGCTCTACCAGTTACACACCAAGTCTATTTTGGAGAAGATCTTTGCTCCATTCAAATTAGCTGAGGTATTGGATAATGATCGGGAATGATGGCATTGTTAAGCCACCTGTAATCTCCACAAGATTTCCAACCTCTATTGTGTTTCGGGAATATATGTAACGGAGATGCCCAGGGACTGTTGGACCTACAAATTATGCCGAGTTCCTCCATCTTGGTAAACTCTTCCTAAGCTAAGCACATCTTCTCTGGAGGCAAGTGGATAGGAGGGCCATTAGTACAAATGCAATGAGTAACACCGTGCTTTGCAGTGGAGGCATAAAATTGTAGAGTTATAATCTCATGGAAATCTTCCATCAGCTTGGAGAATTCATCCACTGGTTTACCCAATGTTTGGAGGTGCAGAGCAGGAGTATAGGTTTCTTCTAGAGGAATGGTCTGAAAAGTAATTCCATCTATTAGCCAACATTTTTTAAGTCGACGAGGAATGCATGAGCCTGAAGAAAATCTGCACCAAGCAAAGGTCGAGATACTGCTGCTATAATAAATGGCCAAGTGTAAAGATGATTCTTGAACATGACATTCATCTTCCTGGCGCCAAAGATTGGAATGTTGGAACTGTTAGCTACTCATAGTTGCAGGTCCAGAGTAGTATGTCATTTGTCAAAGCCGATGGGTGGAAATACACTAACTTCTGAACCCATGTCCACCAGAAATTTTCGCTGGGACAACTGGTCCCATGCATACAATATTCTTGCAGGTTTTTTGCCAACTGCCACAGCCCTTACTGGCGGTTGGCCTGGGTATATCCTGCAAATGAGTAGGGTGAAAGGAACCTGTGGGTATTTACTCCCCAATGCCTGTGGTAATAACATCAAGCCGAGGTGACCACAGGCTGCTTGTCCGTTGTGGGGATCGATATGCTAAGAGCACTAGGGTGAGACACAGGATCAAGAGTAGAGGGATTGGTTGCGCAGACTTGTCTTTCCTTGCTGTCCATTTTAGCCAGCCATAAAATGTCTGCCTCCACTGCTACAGCCCTTGGGTCTTCAAATGAACACTTGGATAACAAGAGCCTAATATCATCTGGCATTCATTCTAAAAAATCTGCTAGAATAACATATTGGGCCTTTCTCCAGCTGCCAGGAACAGCATTTCATCCATTAGTTCTGAAGGGGCATGGTCTACCAACCCATCGAAATGTAATAGTTTGGCTGCCCTTTCCCTATGGGACATACTATATATGCGCAATAAAAGTACTTTTTGTGGCGATATACCACTAGCCCACTGCAGGGGGCGATCTCTGTACCTGCAGGAAAATCACCAGAGGACTGACCACACCTGGCCGGCTGTCAATCAACCGCCCAGGATATAATCCTGAGCTGGCCCCTCCTGAGCAGTCACTCCTGAGTTACCAGTACAGGTACCACTGTAGCAGAGACTCTAAACTGAATAAATCCTGTTGTACAGTCTTTCTCGAGTTTTGTGTCTGCTTACTGCTGCAGCCATGCATCACACTTTTAAAGTGTCACACTTACTGGTATGTGGTCATCGGGCACTGATGTCACATGGCCGTTTCGATGCCTCCTGGGAGTTGTAATACTGCCATAATACCGCTACATACCAATATTTTGGATGATTTATTCGGTTACAGGATACTGTTCATTAATCTCACAATCTACAGGAAAAAACTATTTCTCAGCCTGATTTTGATGCTCCTGTACCTCCTTCCTGTTGTCAAAAATACTTTGTGATGGATGGGAAGGGTCCTCAATAATTCTTTGCTCGCTATTTACCTAATCCCTTGGTGAATGTGGTCAATAGAATTTACATCCAAAGGTGAGAGTTAAATCCTTTTCCAAAAATATCAGTGTGGATTTCAGTACTACCCACTGAATGGACTGCTTGGTTCCAGTGTGACACTGAAGGTATACAGCATTATCAGCTGTATCTTTCAAAGGGATAGTAAATTGTGGTCCACCTAATCTCTCAGAGGGACACACGAGATCCCAAGAAATAATTTTACTGAAAAACAGGGTGGTTCTACCAATTACATCAATTTACTATAGCTATGATTTAATACGTGTTTTCAAATTAGTCAGTTTTCACCCCATGTTGATAATTGGTGAGAAACTTTGCAATGACTCTGAGAGATGCTCAACTGAGATTGAGGTAAGAGCACACTGTTGGTGCACAGAAGCCAGTGTGCTCCTGACCTGGAATCAGTTCATATTGCTGCAAACTGTTTAAGTTGTCCATTTTGTAAAACAATATCCCCTGTGTAATGCAGAAATTCACAAAAATATATTAGTCATAGGTTGTCAAGATAAAGTTGACATCTTGGTGATTAAAAACTCTACTCTACAGTATAGTTCCTGTACTGCTTGAACTGTGGGAATTGTCCTGGAAGAGCCACCAATTCTACATGCTCCTGCACCACAGTACTGCTATCCGCTTACCTCAACGCTGTTTTGCCCCCCCCCGGTCCAGTCCCTCCCCACCTACATTCACAATACTTTACACGCCCTCCATCACTTCAACAACTTCCAGTTCCTTGAATTCAACTGCCTCATTGTTACCATGTACATCCAATAACTATACACATCCATCCTCCATACAAAGTTTATTTCTTGTCAACAGACCCGACCAGATCCCCTCCACCATCACTCTTCACCAGCTGACAGAATCTGTTCTCACCCTCATTAATTTCTCCTTTGACATTCCCAATTTCTCCCAATCAAAGGGATAGTCATGGGCTCCAGTATGCATCTCCTTTTTTTTGTGGGCTACATAGAGCAATCTATGGTATCAGCCTACAGGGAAGGCTCCTCAACTCTTTCTCTGCTACGTCGATGACTATTTTGGTCCCGTCTCATGCACACATGATGAGCTCATTGACTTTACCCACTTTGCAGCCAACTTCCATCTGGCCTAAATTCATTTGGTCCATCTCTTGCAGCACTCTCCCCATTCTCGATCTTTCTGCTTTCATCTCAAGAGACAAACTCTCGACAGACATCTTCTACAAACCCACCAATCCCATTACGTACCAATACACCTTGACTATATCTCTTCACACCCTGTCCTTTGAAATTCCATTCCTTTCAATTCCTCCACCTCTGTTGCATCTGCTTCCAGGTTGAGGCCTTCCATGCCAGATAATCTGAGACGTCCACCTTCTAAAAACATGGCTTCTTCTCTATCACCTTCAACTCGGCCCTCACGTGAATATCATCAATTTCCCACTCATCTGCCCTGGCCGCCTCCACCTCCAAGCACCACAAGAACAGGACTCCCCTTGTCTTCACTTACCACCCCACCAGCCTCCACATCCAACATTATCATCCTCCGCTAATTCTGCCAACTACCACATAATCCCTCCACCAGACACATCTTCCCTTTCCCTCCACCCTCCACAGGGACCGCTCCCTCAGTGACTGCTTCATCTACTCCTCCTTTCCCTCCAATCACCCCCCTTGGCACCCACCACCATCATTGCAGGAGATGCCTCATCCGCTCCCCCCCAACCTCATCCACCATTCAGGGCCCTAAACAGTCCTTCCAAGAGAAGCAACACCCTTTGTAAATCTGCAGGGGCTTTCTACTACATCTGGTGCTCCTGCTTTGGTCTCCTTTACATCAGAGAAACTGGGTACAGACTGGGGGATCGCTTCTTTGAGCACCTCAGTTCTGTCTGCTGCAATAGTGGTGATCTTGCAATGGCCACCCATTTTAATTCCCCACCTCATTCCCTTGCTAACATGTCTGTTCATCGACTCATATGTAGCCAGCATGAGAGCACTGGTAATTGGAGAAATACCACCTCATATTCCATCTGGGCACCCTCCATCTGGATGGCATTAAAATCGACTTCTTTGGTTTCTATTAACCCTCCTCCCACATCTTCCCCTACATCTCCTTTCCTCTAGCTCTGTCTCTCGCTTATTCTCTGCCCTTTCCCCTCTGCCTCTTTGCACAGAGCCAAAAACAGTTCCCCCTCCCTCAATCAATTCTCATCTTTCCTCTCTCCTGTTCTCCTATCATATCCAATTAACACCTTTTGCCTGTTGGTCTGTGCTCATTTCCCTGCCCCTTCTTCCCTTCATCCAGCATTTTAATTCAAGCGCTTGCCTGCTTTTTACTTATATCTCGAAGAAGAACTCAGGCCTAAAATGTTGGCAATATATCTTTGCCTTCTTTGGACGTTTCTGTGTTTTTTCAACAATCACAGCATTTGCAATCTTTCCCTTTCTATCATGTCTGTGGGAAATGTTATCTGTGAAAAACAAATTGTAGGACTCGGATAATGATGAAATAATACATAACAATGATAAATTTTGCCATTAAATTGAAATCCTGAAGTTAATCTTTAATGGGATAGTGGAATTAGATTGAAAGGTAATATTTTAGACTCATCACAAATATTAATCTTGATTATTCTCATCGCTCAACAACTGAAGTAAAATAGAGGAAAGTAGCCGTTTGACAGCACAACTGGAAAATTATGTTAGATTCATTTTTTTTAAATGTCTGTCCAAAAGAATTCTACCAGGACGTGTTCAAAATGTAGTTTGACATTTCACCATTTTGTAAGAACATTGCTGAAGAATCCTTTCAATGGGTGACATCTACTGTGTGGTAAAAGAGTGGTTGAAATGCCGATATAATAATTTATGGCCCAGAGCCATGGATTTGATTGTAACAATGAAGGCTGGGGAAATTACATTATTCAAATCAATTAAAATTAGTAAGTGAGTATCAGCGATCCTAACTGAAGGATTGTAACAATCCATATGGTTCTTTAGGAAAGAAAATCTACTCTGTCTAGCCTGTAAATGACCCAAAATAATACTGTTCATTTACTCCAGACAATATGGCTGTGATGGTATGATTCTATCACCAATGTGTTTATGTACAGATTGTAGTGTAGGATGTCTGTGATTGGCTGAGAGCATAGCCATGCCTACTGGCAGGTCTTAAAGGGTTGCTCCTAGCCAGACCAGGTCATTCTGGACTGGTCGACCTACATGTGATATGCTCAAATCTTCTATTTAATAAAAACCTTGGTTTGGATCAACAAGTCTTTGATTCTTTCGACGCGCATTACAATGGCTGGAAAGCCAATTAGATCAAGGTTAATTAAGCTCAGCCATTAAATTCTGTGAAAGAATTATGATTCAAAGTAAAACCATAAATCACCATCAAGGGCATCCAATCTGCCCGCTCTTTGGTTTGGATAAACGTTGAAGGTCTTTGAATTGTTGACGATGAGAATGGAATTTAGTCTGCATTTTGCTGATGAAGAGACACGATTGAAATCATACATGTGGCTGCCAAATTATTAGTTTCAATGGAGGCCAATACCAAAGTATCTATTTTCACAGATACTTTACTTTGTTCAAGGAAGCATAACTACTGCAACGTTTCCAAAAAAAGGCAGAATAATTTCTCCTGATAAATACAATAAGGATGATTATTATTACAAAATATATGTATCCATATTTTATCATTTATTTTATCATTTTGTACACCCTGCATGTGATTATTATATGTGTATGTTTGTGCACCTTGGTCGAGAGAAGCATTGTTTCATCTGGTTGTATAAGTAGAATCAGATGATAACATATGAACTTGAACTTGAATTACACAATCATCTTTAACTTGGGTGGTTAGAGCAATCCAGCCATTAGTGAAAATGAAATTAAAGAATTTTATTTACATTTTTTTGATGTTTGAATGATTCAGATTTTTGCCCTTGTATGATTACATTAATCCAATTTCAAGTTTATTTCTGCTGCCCATTTCTCCTTTGTGTTCTGAGTAGGTTTCAACATCTGAGCAACTCACTATCAAATTAAAAGCTTTTTTTAATTTTGAAATAATTCGTGTTTATCTTCTAAAGTATTCATCTTTTCTCAAGGTGACCACCAAATTTTTATATTTAAATTTTAATTGTTTTTTTTATTTAAATTTAGACATATAATCCATGCCACACAATTTACACACAATTGATCTACACCCCCGGTACATTTTGAATGATGGGAGGAAACCGGAGACCCAGGGAAAACCCATGCAGACACGAGGAGAACGTACAAACTCCTCACAGACAACACGGGATTCAAACCCAAGTCCTGATTGCTGGTGCTGTAAAGGCATTGCGCTAACCGCTACACCAACCATGCTGCCCCGATACCAGGAGGTTCAGTACCTTGCACTCTGCAGCTGTGAGGGAGGGGAATTTGCATGTAGAAGTGGTAGGGGCTTTGACGATTGCGAAAGGTTGAGTACAATACACAAATGTGCAGGAGGAACACTGCAGGTCACCTGGAATCCATGGAAAGCAATAGGTGGTCAATGTTTTACCCTGAACCCTTCTTCAGGTTGGCCCAACAAGGAAAATTCCAGAATAAGAAGGTTGGTTGGAGGTGGGGTGGAGGGGAAAGGGAGAAGCACAGACTCACCAATAATGACAGATTTAGATGGTAAGGAGAAGAAGGAAAAGCAGCTCTGATGGGAGAAGGGTTAGAGGGCTGAGAAACCGGCTCTCTGACCGAAGAAAGAAAGGGGAAAGATAGGCAGCTGGTGGAAGTAAGGTGTGGGTGACAGGCAGGGGAGAGAAGGGAAGGAAAGTAGTTAGAAGGAGCAAAGTAAGTGAGAAAATGGGGGGGGGGGAGGGGTGGGGAGAGATTCAGATTCAGATTTATTGTTAGAGTACATAAATGACATCACATATAACCCTGAGATTCTTTCTCCTGTGGATGACCAGAATTACCATTATTGGCAATGTAAACAAAAAAAACCAGACTCAACATACACAACAAATAAAGAAATGTAAACAAACTGACTGTGCAATACAGAGAGAGAGAGAGAGAGAAAGAGAGACCAAAAAAATCAATAAAAATAAGTCCCTGATTGAGTTTGTTGTTAAGGAGTCTGATAGTGGTGGAGTAACATCTGTTTCTGAACCTGGTGGTGTGAGTCTTCTGGCATTTATACCTCTTTCCTGATGGCATCAGTGAGAACAAAGTGTGTGCTGGGTGGTGTGGATTCTTGATGATTGCTGCTGCTCTCTGACGACTGAAGATCTTCTCAGTAGTGGGGAAAGTTTTACCTGTGACTTCTGGGGCCATGCCACTATCTTTTGCAGTGCTTTGCATTGAGGGAGATGAAGTCATTACTAGATAATGAATGAAGACAAATGTATAAAATTAGAACACAATCGGGGAAGGGGTGAGTCACAAAGATGAAGACCTGGAACTTACATTTTCATCTTCATTTTCAATCCTGTCATGGACAGTTTATTTGTGTGCAAAGCGCTGATACATTTCTCCACATGGTAAGAATTTATAAAATTATCATCTCTCTTAGAAGTAACACCTCAGACTAAATCATGTTTCCTTTAAAGAAGAGGAAGTATTGGCGCTTCGAATGAAAATAAAACTGGATAGGTTTCCAAGTACTGGCAAGATATTCCCTAGGATCTTGAGGAAGGTTATTGTAGAAATAGTAGGGACTTTGACAGAAATGTTTAAAATGTTGTTAGTAACAGGAACGGTAGCTCATGTAGTTCCATTGTTTAAAAAAGATGCTTGGAGTAAATCTAGTAATTATAGGCCTGAGTTTGACATGTGGTAGATAAGTTAATGGAAAGTATTCTTAGAGTTGGTATATATAAATATTTGGATAGACAGGGTTTGATAGGGATCAGTCAACACGGATTTGTGAAGGAAAGATCATGTTTGACAAACTATCAATTTTTTGAGGAGGTTACTAGGAAAGTTGATAAGGGTAAGGCAGTGGATATTGTATATTTGAACTTTAGTAAGGCCTGTGATAAGGTTCCTCAGGGAAGGTTAGTTAGGAATGTTTAATCATTTGGTATTAACATTGAAGTAGTAAAATAGATTCAACAATGGTTGAATGGGAGATGCCAGAGAGTAATGGTAGATAACTGTTTTTCAGATTGGAAGCCAGTGACTAGTGGTGTGCCTCAGGATATATTATTGGGTCAATTTCTATTTATCATATACATTAATGATCTGGCCTTTATAAATCTAAACATTGAGTAGAGGAGATGGGATGTTATGTTAAAATTGCACAAGGCATTGGTGAGGTCATACTTGGAGTACTGTGTACAGTTTTGGTCACCAAAGTATAGGAAAGCTATCAACAAATTGGAGAGAGTGCAGAGACGATTTACTAAAATGTTGCTGAAGTTACAGGGTCTAAGTTATAGGGAAAGGTTAAATAAGTTGGGTTTTTATTCTTTGGAGCATAGAAGATTGAGAGGGGATTTGATTGAGGTATTTATAATTAATAGGGGTATAGAGAGAATTGACATGGAGAGACTTTTACTTTAAGAAAGGGGGAGATACAAATGAGAGGACATGAGTTGAGTGTTAGGGGGCAAAAGTTTAGAGAAAACATGAGGGGGGACTTTACTCAGAGAATGGTGGGTGTGTGGAATTAGCTTCCAGACGAAATGGTGGAGGCAGGCTCGATATTAGCATTAAAGGAGAAGTTGGATATGTATATGGACGGGAAAAAGAATAGAGGGTTACAGGTTGAGTTTAGGTCAGTGGGGTTAGGTGGGAGAAGTGTTCTGCATGGAGTTGAAGGGCCAAGTTGGCTTGTCTCTGTGCTGTAATTGTTACATGGCTATATGGTTAAATAAAATAACTGTTTAAATTGCATTGTTAGATGAAAATATCTGTTACTTGTTGGAACTCACCACTCAAAATGTTGATTATTGACAGTTAAATCCATTCAGAAAACAGACAAATGTATTCAAGTAAATAGTCTTTGAAATGTAGATCAATAAAATATAATCTTCCTAAAGTAAGGATACTTGAGGACACACAAAAGAAAGAACTTGAAGTCTTGACTTAAGTTCTGACTCCAAAATGGGTACACGCAAGTTATCATAAGGCTATCAGGACAAATATCTATCAGGAAATGTTGAGGAGCTGATAAAATAGGAAGTAAAATAGCAGATGGTATTTAGTCCAAAAAATATCTGAGGTGAAGCATTTTGGGAGGATCACCAGACATAGGATGGCAGACACAGTGAATGGTAGAAACCTAAGAAGTGCTGACCTTTTTAAACATGTCTAGAGATATCTGAGGGTAAAAGCACTGACAAATAAGGAGTTAAGTACCTGGGACACATATCTTCACGAAGTGTGGCATTTAATGTAAGAGCAGGAAGATATGGTGCAACTCCATGAAACCTGAGTTATAAGACAGTTGGAGAACAGTGAGCAGGACTGGTTTGGGAAGGATGCAATTTGACTGGAGAGAGTGCTGAAGAGATTCACAGCAACGTTGCCTGGAAGTGGTTCAGTTATGAAAAAACACTGCATTAGTAGACTGCATTTATTTTTCTTGAAGTAGAATTCTGACTGAGATATATACAGTAAAAGCAAAAAGGTTTAAATAGAACAGTTGTTCTATTTAGAAGGTAGAAGGTTGAGAGGGGATTTGATAGAAGTATTTAAGATTATGAAAGGGATGGACAGAGTGGATGTGGATAGACTATTTCCATTAAGAGGAGGAAAGATTAAAACAAGAGGACATGAGTTAAGAATTAAGGGGCAGAGGTTTAGAGGTAACATGAGGGGGAACTTCTTTACTCAGAGAGTGGTAGCTGTGTGGAATGATCTTCCGGGAGAAATAGTGGCGGCGGAGTCAATTGTATTATTTAAGAAAAGGTTGGACAGGTATATGGATGAGAAGAAGATGGAGGGTTATGGGCATTGTGCAGGGAGGTGGGACTAGAAAGGGGTGTTTGGTTCGGTGCGGACTAGAAGGGCCTAATGGCCTGTTTCCGTGCTGTAATTGTTATGTTATGTTATGTCTCAAACAGAAGGCTTGGTGGGAGATTTATAGAGGATTTAAGGAGTTCCCCCCCCCCCCCCACCCACCATTGAAATCTGAAGGTTTGGTGCCAAAGGGTTGGTGGATACAGAGACTCATACACAGAATAAATATTTAGGAGACTACTTGAAACACCATAGCAAACAGTGTTTCAGGTCTAGTGCTAGGAAATGTTAGCAGTATCAACCAACACATGATAGCCATCTTGAATAGAGTGGGATGAAAGCTCTGTTTCCATGTTATCTGACATCATAACTATTCGTATTTGGGTGCACGCAGTGAACATCAGCACTTTTCCACACTATGGTGGATATTATAACCAAGAGCAACCCCTTTCTACTTAACACCTGACATGTGAATGACAGCATAGCTTATAGGTTTTGTCTTTGAGAAGGAATACTTCATTTTTCAAAGCTGGAAACGTGTCTCGTGGTTGTATTAATGGACCTCTAAGTATATCCTAATGCAGCAAATAATGATGGGGAATCAGATTTCGGATTCAGATTCAGATTTCAGATTTATTGTCAGAGTACATACATGACATCACATTCAACCTGCGAGCGAGGCAAAATTACCACTTATTGGTAGTGCAAAACAAAACTGTACACAGCATATGCATGTAAGCAAATAAAGAACTGTAAACAGATAATGAAGGTAAAGAAAATGACTGTGCAATAGAGAGAGAATTTTAAACAAATCATTAAAGTCACAAGTAAGAGTGGTTAAATTAATCCCTGATTGAGCTTGTTATTGAAGAGTCTGATAGTGGAGGGGTAGCAGCTGTTCCTGAACCTGGTGGTGTGAGTTTTGTGACACCTATACCTCTTTCTTGATGGCAGCAATGAGAACCGAGCGAGTTCTGGGTAGTGTGGATCCTTAATTATTGCTTCTACTCTCCAATAGCAGCATTCCCTTTAGATATTCTCGATAGTGAGGAGGGTTTTACCTATGATGTTCTGGACTGGGTCCATTACTTTTTGGAGAGTTTTACACTCATGGATTATGGTTTTCTCTTACGAGACTGTGATGCAACTGGTCAGCACACTTTCCACCATACATCTATAGAAATATGCGAGGATTTCTGGTGTCATACTAAATCTCCGCAAACTCCTGAGGAAGTAGAGGCGCTGACATGCTTTCTCCATGATGCTCAGTCCAGGAAAAGTATTCCAAGTGACTCTCAAGAATTTAAATTTTCTCACCCTCTCCATCTCTTATCCCCCAATAATCATTGGATTGTATACCTCTGTTTTTTCATTCCTGAGGTCAACAATCAGCTCCTTAGTTTTGGTGACATTGAGTGCAAGGTTGATGTTGGTGCACCATTCAGCCATGTTTTCACTCTACATCCTGTATGCTGAATCATCCCCTTCCTTTATACCACCCACTACTGTGGAATCATCAGTAAATTTGTAACTGGTGTTATTGTTGTACCGACTCACACATTCATGAATGTAAAGTGAGTAGAGCAAGGGGCTAAGAATGCAGCCCTATTGTGCCGGAATCCAGTACTGATGGAAATTGTGGAGGAGACATCTTACCAATCCTCACTGATTGTGGTTTGAAGGTGAAGAAATCCATGATCCAATTACACAGTGGAGTAATGAGGGCCAGGTCTTGTACTTTGCTGATCAGTTTTGAAGGAAAGAGGGCCTTAAATGCTGAACTATTCTTGATAAAGGGCATCCTGATGAATGCATCTTTGCTGTTTAGGAATCCAATGAAGTTAGAAACACCACTAAGAAAAATATTTTAATTATGATAAAACCCAACTTGGTATCCTTTCTCTCTGACCTGGATTTCATGTGAAGCTATTTACACACAATGTTTTGGCCCTTTGTGTTGCCAACTTGATTAAAACACTAAACAAAATCAAAAGTACAATTAGTTTAGTGTTTTACAATTAGTTTAAAGCACAGGTGGATAAATGGAACCAAGGTGCGATCAAACCTGATTCAGTTGAAAGATGAAATAATTCATATGACTGAAAGGACACCATCTTTATATTTCTGCGTTGACACATACAAGAATTGAATGCACACCTGCATTATAACTGAACTACAAATCATATGTAGTTCAATAAATAGAGAATAAATAAGTTAATCAATTTGAGGTATCAAACTATTTCCAATTAAGATGTTGCAGAAAGTCAAGAAAATGATATAAAAACTCGTCTTCCCATATCAGTGGATAAGCAATTACAATAGAACCTTTCCTTCAATCTTTCCCTGGGCATAGTAGCAAATGCAAGAAACTCAATAAAAATGGAGAAAAGTAAAAATAAGAGCTACGAGCATAAAATAAATAAATATTATAATTCAGTTCAAGCACCACATCATGACGAACTGCTGAATCTCATCCCAAAGTTATTCAAGTTATCTTTGCCAAGCCCCATGGACTTGAATCACTTTACTACTGTGGTTAAAAAAATAATGCATTGTTCAGACTTCAATTAAACATTTTTTTAAAAATCTAAAATGCCCCAAGGTTAGTAGGGGGAAAAAATAACATTAGAAAAATGTCCAATCTAAATTGTTCTGACTTCATTCGTTTAAGGGAAGCCAAATGGCGTAACTGGTGAAGCTGCTACCTCACTCACCCAACAAGACAGGTTCAATCCCGACCCTTGGTCTTACCTGCATGGAGTTTGCACCACCTCCCGCTTATTACATGGATTTCCTCTGGATGCTCTGGTGTTATCCTATATCCAAGAACATCAGGGTTAATTGGTCAATCTGGCACTATAAATTGCCTTGAATATGTGATGAGAACAGAAGATTTCTGTAAATGGGTGTTTGAAATGCGGAGCAGACTTGACAGGTTGAATGGCCGACTTCTGTTCCTTTATCTTGTGATCTTGTGATTATCATTGAATTCATAATGAACTGAACATGCTATTTCCAAGCTGAATGACTACTTCAAAATTCAAAGTACATACATGAGATCACATACAACCCCAAGTTTTTTTCTTGTAGGCCCAGCAGAATTTCTACTTATCTGCAACTGTCAACTCTTCTCAAGAATATGTATACAACAGAGATAAATATAAACAAAGTCATTGAGGGAGTGGGCTGAGTCAGAGAAGTAAGGCTTTGGCTCAACAGGCTTCAGCAAGAACAAATATGAGGCAAGGTATAATAGAAGATGAAGTATGAATGAGCCACCCTATTGAAGGAAGAAACATGATTCAGCAGGTAAGCACAGATAAAGGCAGGTTTAGATATCATATATTTTTTTCCTCTTGTCGTAACAGTGGAAGAGGCAGCCAAGGCAGAGGAATGACCCACTCGCAAAATGTGGGTCATCAGGGAAGCCAGCGATGTCCCTGACAACTTCATCTACAAGAAGTGCATCCAGCTGCAGCTCCTGACGTGCTGAGCTGGAGTTGGATGAATGGATCATTGGGGAGGCAAAGGGATGATAGACAGGATTTATAAGGATGCAATCACATCTAGAAAGCAGAAAGAGGGTAGATGGGTGACTGTCAGGAAAAGGAAATGGAGCAGACAAGCAGAACAGGGCACCCCTGTGGCCTTTCCTCTCATTAACAAGTACATGTGCTCCCGACTTATGATGGTAATTGGGACTGAAGGATCGTTCATGTCTCGAAATGGATGCAAGTCAGAATTGTGCCTGCGTGCATAGAGTACCAAAGTCTTAAAACAAATTTTTGAATCAAATCTTTTTCTCAACGAAGATTTGACAGTAACAACTTAAAGCTTCCTGAATTTGTAGATCAACCTTGGTGAATCTTTCCACATCTGGTCCATGCTTAGCTTGTTAGTTGGTGTCCTTGGGTCTGGAGGCTAGGTGCAGCGATCTTGATTCCTGTGCACGTGGACAAATTTTTGGTTGGCACGTGTGTGGTGGGTTTGCGTATTGGAGTTCAGTTGGCACATGCATGAGAGTTAAATGCCCTAATGGTATTGAATTTGTGCCCTTAACTCTCACCCTCATTGTGGCCATTAGTGAAATGGATGCAGGAGTGGCAGAACTGGCAGTTCAATGTTTCAGGCTTCCATTGCTTTAGACATGATAGAACAGGGAGGGAAAAGAAAGATGGAGGAGGGGCATTGTTCGTCAGAGAAAATATCACAGTTGTGCTCAGGCAGGACAGACAAGAAAGCTCATCTGTTGAGGCTATATGGGTGCAATACTGGATTTCCTATTAGGGAACAAGACAGGACAGGTGGCAAGTATTTGGGGTCCAGTGATCAAGTTCATTATAGAGATGCATAGGTCTGGGCCATAGGTTGAGATTCTAAATTGGAGAAAGGCTCAGTTTGAGGGAATGTGAAAGGATCTAGAATACATGGACATGGATTGAGATTGAAGGGGGAAAGGTTTAGGGGAAACATGTGGGGGAATTTCTTCACTCAGACGGTGGTGGGAGTGTGGAATGAGTTTCCACCCAAAGTCGTAGATACAGTTCAAATTTAATATTTAAGGAAAAGTTTGACAGGTATTTACACAAGAGGGGTATGGAGGATATGGGTGGGTGTAGGTCATTGGGACTAGGTAGGAGAAGGTGTTCAGCATGGACTAGATGGGCCAAACTAGCCTGTTTCTGTGCTGTAGTTGTTATATGGTTACATGGTTGTATAGTTTTTGGGCAAAGATGTGTTAGGAAAGTGACTCACTTTCAAAGGTGAAATTTTGAGTGTAGAGAGTTTTTCTGTACCTGTCAGGATTAGAGGCAAGGTTAACAGGCATTGCCAACCTTCAATTTTGAGGGTTGTTGGGGAACTGGTTCAGAAAAAGAGAGAAGTGCATAGCAATTGCATGCTTATCTTCATTGGTACCAGTGCCGCCCACCACTGATGACGTAAGAGATGTGGTGTACAGCATTAATAGCACGCATCTGCAGGTGTGTTAACCATCAGTATATGGGTGATGAATCTCAGATGCAGGAAGATGAGAGTGTCAGAATCACCCATGTGGCAGTGAGCCAGTGAGGTCAGGTGGGTTTAGCTGGGTGGTGTTTGGGGAGTTGAAGATTGCAATATTGTGTCAAATCAATAATAAAAGAAAGACTAATTCATGATGGCTGAAAGAAACAAGTGAATGTATTCTTTATTTATTTATAACCTCTGGTAAATCAGTGCCATTGCAGGTATATAGGAGATATATACAACATAGAGCAAATGAGGTGTTTGAGGAGTATTTAAAAAATGCAAGAAAAATCTTCAGAAAGAAATTGGGAAGACTAACAGAAAACATGAGGTTGTTTTGGCAGACATGAAGGAAAATCCTATGGGTTTCTACAGGTATATTAAAAGTAAACGATAGTAAGGGACAAAATTGATCCCCTTGATGATCAGAGTGGTCGGCATTGTATGGAGGCAAAAGAGAGGGGGAAAAGTCTTAAATGTTTCTTTTTAATTAGTATTCACTCAGGAAACAGGCATAAAGTCAAGGGAAGTAAGGAAAATAAGCAGTGAGGTCATGAAACCTGTACAGATTAAAGAGGAAGAAGTGATTGCTGTCTTAAAGCAAATAAAGGTGGCTAAATCCCCTGGGCCTGACTAGATATTCCCTCGGACCTTGAGGGAGGCTAGAATAGAAATTGAATGGCTCTGGAAGAAATATATAAAATGTCCTTTGCCATGTGTGTGGTGCCAGAGGATTGGAAGGTAACTTATTTTTTTTCCATGGTTTAAAAAAGGCTCCA
Source organism: Narcine bancroftii (assembly GCF_036971445.1). Lineage (NCBI taxonomy): Eukaryota > Metazoa > Chordata > Chondrichthyes > Torpediniformes > Narcinidae > Narcine > Narcine bancroftii. The sequence continues at coordinate 217,881,843 of NC_091474.1, read as the reverse complement.
ACAGTAACCTTGGAAATTATAGGCCGGTGAGCCTGACATCAGTAGTGGGTAAATTATTGGAATGTGTTCTAAGAGATTGGATATACCATTATTTGGATAGCCAGAAACTGATTAGAGATAGTCAACATGGCTTTGTGCATGGCAAGTCATGTTTAATCAATCTTATAGAGAACTTTCAAGGAGGTTACCAGGAAAGTTGATGAAGGAAAGGCTGTGGGTTTTGACTATGTGGACTTCAGTAAGACCTTTGACAAGGTCCCACTTGGGAGGTTAGTTGGAAAGATTCAGATGGTAGGCATTCATTGTGAAGTAGTGAAATGGATTCGACAATGACTAGACTGGAGAAGCCAGAAAGTAGTGGAAGTTAATTGTTTCTCAGACTGGAGGCCTGTGGCTAGTAGTGTGCCTCAGGGATCAGTGCTAGGACCATTGTTGTTTGTTATTTATATCAATGATCTCAATGTGGTAAATTGGATCAGCAGGTTTTCAAATGACATGAAGATTGGAGGTGTTGTGAACAGTAGAGGTTTGCAAAGATTGAAGAGGGATCTGGACCAGCTATAAAAATCGGCTGAAAAATGGCAGATGTAATTTAATGCAGACAAGCGTGAGGACTTGCATTTTGGAATGACATATCAAGAAAGGACATACATGGTAAATAGTAGGGCATTGAGGAGTGTGGTAGAACAGTGGGGTCTGGGAATACAAATACATAATTCCTTGAAAGTGGCATCACAGATGGATAGGGTTGTAAGCTTCTGAAATATTTCCCTTTATAAATCAAAGTATTGAGTATAAGATTTAGGATGTTATGGTAAAGTTGTATAAGACATTGGTGAGACTATATTTGGAGTGCTAAGTGCAATTTTAGTCACCTAACTACAGGAAAGATATCAATAAGATTGAAAGAGTGCAGACAAGATTTAATAGGATGTTGCCCAGACTTCAGGAACTGAGTAACAGGGAAAGGTTACGTAGGTTAAGACTTTATTCCCTGGAATATATAAAAATGAGGGGAGATTTGATAGAGATATATTAAAAAATGAGGGGGGTAGCAACAGAGTAAATGTAAATAGGCTTTTCTTCCACTAAGGGTAGGTGAGATACAAATCAGAGGACATGGGTTAAGAGTGAAAGGGGAAAATTTTAGGGGGAACATGAAGGTTGATTGGTTCCATAACCTGTGTAAATATGTGTGTAAGTAAGAACTATATTTTCCAGCATGCAATTCACACATTTGGCAGAAACCAGAAGTGACACGGGTTGGAAGCCATTTGAAGTTGTTTGGAAATTAGTTGAAGCAGCTCAAGGAAAATAAAATCGGTTAAGTTTTAAACCCACCTACAGTCATTCTTCTTGAAAAAAACAAGCATAATATGGTGTCAGAAGTGTCTGAGTGAGTTAAGAGAAGACAATAGTTCATGGATAAGTTAAGTCCACCCACACTGATGCAGTTTACCAGAAATCTAGTCAATAATAGGAAATGCTTCAAACATTTCTTTAAAAGCTGGTGGAATGGGAGAGACTGATGGAAAATTTGAAAGCATCTATGTTTCTGCATGTGATGAGTGAAGATGCCTTGGACATCTATAACAATTTTGAAATTGATGAGACAGTTATCACATTGAACACTCTGATGACAAAATTTGAGGAGTATTTTGTTCCAAGTAAAAATGTCATGTTTGAGAGATTCAAGTTTTTTCTCCTGTGACAAGAAATAAGGCATGAGCTTTGATCAATACTTAGCCAAGCTTCACACACTGAGTAAGTCCTGTAAATTTGGAGATTTGAAAAATGCACTCATTAAAGACAGAATAGTTTGTGGAATCCCAGATAAAGTACTTGGAGAAAGACAGTTGTGTGAAAAAGATTTGTCTCTGGAAAAGGCTGTGAATATCTATAGGGCAGCAGAGACCCACACGATCACAAGCTAAGGAGCTGCACAGGATAGAAACAACAGTGCATGTGATCAGAACAGATAAAGCAGAGCAACAACAAAGCAAAGTGTAAAGCTCAAACAGCAAATGCAGCATGTGCCGAGGTAGATATATTCTGCAGAGGTAGATATTCTGCCAATGGAAAGTGTTGCTATAAATGTAGAAGGAAGAATCATTTTGTAAAGTACTTCAAAGCTGGGGATACCAAGAGAGAGGAATAGACAGAGCATGAAGAAATGAAGGAATCCTTCATGGATTCACTACAGACTGGTGCTGCAGGCAAAATGAAATGGATCAATCCAGTGACTGTGAATGAGACAGTTATTCCATTAAACTCAACATTGGAGCCCAGATGAATCTGTTATCTCTGGCCGATCCTCACTGAAAAGTGCAATATTTATCCTGTGAAGTTAAAAGTGACAGGTTACGCTGGAGAGAACATCCCAATAAAAGGGGACTGTATGACGACCTTCAAACACAAAGGACAACATCTAAAGTCACAGCTACTGATTGTAGAAAGGGGGAGTACAGCCAATATTAGGTTTGAGAGCATGTGAAGAGCTCAACCTGGTGAAAAGAGTTTTCATAGTAGCTTCACAGACTGAAAATAAGCACACAACACTCATGGAAAAAAAGTACAACTACATTGGAGAAGTGATAACTTAAAGTTCAGAGAGAATCAACTTCATTAAATGACATGAATGTGAAACTGGAAAATGAGTTGGCAAATAAGGATGCCTTCTTATGCCAGCATAAGAAAAAAATAGACGATTACAGGAACATCTGGAACTAGCTGAACAGAAACTGAAGCAAAAAATTAAGTGAGCAGAAATGTTACCAGAAGTAGAAGATGAACTTGCCCAGTGAATTGCAGCTCTGACAAATGCTAAAGAGCAGTGTGGCAGCATAGAAGAACATTTGAGACATTTAGAGACTCAGCTCAACTCTAATGAAGGACTTCAGCTGCATCTAAAAGAAAGAATGGTTGCATGAGAGGATAAGCATGTATCAATACATGAATCAGAACTCTTAAGAAAACAACTTGAAGATTCTTCATGATTAAAAAAAAACAGAAAAATGCACAACATCTTCTTTCAGCTAGAAAGCATAAAGGTGCCACCACATTATTAGAAGAGAAACTGGCAGTGGTGGCCAAGATATTGAACCCTGGAATAAAGCTCACAGAGTTGTATAATGGATATGTTGAAGCCCAAGATAAATTGCTATGGGCAAAACAGGAAAATAGGTTAGTGAATAAATATTTGGATGAAATTGTGAGATGAGAGCTCCACTTCTGATACGCCAGCGTGAAGAATATGAAAGTGTGCAAAAATCTGTGGCAAATCTCTTGGCTGATGAGGCGAATAAGCACGCTTCATTACTCAACAGGGAGAAACAGAATTACAAAATACAAAAAGTCAGATCTTTCACAGCAGAATAGGGAGATTTTGATGGAACTAGAAGGTGCGTGAGGAAATCATATTTTATTTGAAGATGAAGTTAGTTCTGCTGACATAAGCAGTTCCTCTGAAGTGATTTCTCAGCATCAGGTGACCTACCATAATGTTGAGGAACTGCCACAGCAAAATCAACAGCTACTGGTGATTGTAAACTTGCTGATATACAGGAAAATGAAGCCAGGAAAAAAAAACCTCTTCTCGGATTTCTGAACTTCACTGAATCTTGTGAATGCCCTGAATGAAATTGAATGAATTCATGAAGCCAGAAGTCATCAGATGCAACTGGTGGAAAGAGACTGACCATGGAATTTAGATACTTTTGTTATTAGACATAGTATTGTGTTTGAGTTTTTGGTTTTTTTATACATTATCCTTTTATTTAAAATTTTTCTTAATACATGTAGTCAATTACAAAATTGAAAAGATACAAATAGGAAAAAAATAAAGACCCCACTTCCCAAGCCTCTGTCAGTAAGAACTACATTCCCCAGCATGCAATTCACACAGTTGTGCAGAAACTAGAAGTTAATTGGTTGGAAGTTAATTGAGGTCAGTTGGTAGTCGGTTGAAGCAGCTCAAGGAAAATAAAGTCAGTTAAGTGATAAACCCACATAAAGTCATTCTTCTTAAAAGAAAAAGCTTAACATATCCCACCCAGACCCCAAGCTATAACAAATTTTTAAGCTACTAATATACTTAAAAAAACTGCTGTGGAGTACACAATCTTTAATTTGCACTATAATCTGTTACGAATGTGGTGTTAAACCAATTTTAAAAATTGTAAATTAAAAAAGATGTCACACACATTTAAAATCTTTGAAAATCACTAGCTTCATTGTCTGAGGCGAAGAACTTGGTGAGCACGTCCAGAGTCTCACTGATTACACTGTCATCATACAGGTACCAGTCCGAATCTGGTGAGTCAGCTTCGGCTTCATCGTCAGTGTCCCACAATCAATCAATCTCTGAACCATCCATTGCACTAGTGATGCTGCACTTCCCCATTCACTTCCCTGTTCACTTCTCTGTTCACTTCCCCGTTCACTTCCCTGTTCACTTCCCCATTCACTTCCCTGTTCACTTCCCCATTCACTTCCATGTTCACTTCCCCATTCACTTCCCTGCTCACTTCCCTGTTCATTTCCCCATTCACTTCCCCATGCACTTCCCCGTTCACTTCCCCATTCACTTCCCCATTCACTACCCCATTCACTTTCCGTTCACTTCCCTGTTCACTTCCCTGTTCATTTCCCTGTTCACTTCCCTGTGCAGTTCCCCATTCATTTCCCCATTCACTTCCCCATTCACTTCCCCGTTCACTTCCCCATTCACTTCCCCATGCACTTCCCTGTTCACTACCCCATTCACTTCCCCGTTCACTGTCCTGTACTTTTAAAATCTCTACTGTGTTCTGGGTTTGACATTCTCCATTTCAGTGCATGTGCTCTGATGTTGTTTCTTGAAATAATCCTGCCTCTGTTCAAGTACCCATTCTGCAGACTGAATCCTGTATCACTTGTGACGCCCACTTACCAGCCACACCCACCAGCCCAGTCAACACGACACCAGCTATGTCAACACACGTCTGGTACTGGTATGTTTGGGGGGGGGGGGGTGGGTCATCTTGTTACATCAATGTGAGCTAAAACCATGAAATTCAGATTCAAATTGGGGTCTTGTCTTATCTGAAGGTCACCTTCTCCACTGAAATATATGGTAATGCCTGAAACGTCAAATTTCTGTTTCTCTTCTCGCAGATGCTATCTGACCAGCTGAACATTTTCAGTATTTTCTGTTTCAACTTGAGACATCTGAAACTGCAGGTTTTTTTAATTTTATTTTCAATTTGTAAACTCAATAGGAATGATATTCAACTTTAGCTGAGTGAAACACAATGAGGTGAAGTTTTCTTTTCACTGAGAAGTAAAATTGGAAAATGGCCAATATAATGTAATTGATACATTATCAGTGTTTCTGAAGCTGTATCTATCATTTAAAGCTTGGCAGCCAATTTGATTCTGATTGTAATGGGGTCAGGAATATTTTAACATTTTAAGAACAAAAAAAAAAATACGGAGAATAGTCATTCACACTCTCAAATGTATTCATTCAATCATAGCGACATGTAGCAAAACCAATTTACACATATAAGCAACTTTCCACGTCATAAGTCTCCCTTTCTTCCAAAATAAACAGTCCTGCAACAACTAACAAGGTGTCCTAATTTGAGGAGCCCAGAAATTGGAGGGGTTGGGGGTGTTGACAGGATTTGCATGTGGAGACATCATTGAGAGATTTTGAAAACAAAGGTGAGAGCTTTTTTAATTGCACTGAACCAATCTAATTTGTCGCTCTCGAGGTTAGTGGCTGAACAGGTTTGATGATGGTGAGATTTACAAGCTGACAGCTGAATTTGGAAGGGGGTTTCATTATCATGGAGGATGAAAACTATGCCAGATAACATTAACGATGTGTTTGAGAAACTGATTGCGTTTTTTTTCTCCATTTGCTCATCTAAAATCCCATAGATCTTTTTCCCCCAAATCTCTTTATCAGAGGTCTGGATCTGAACTCAGATTGCCAGTGATCCAAGCAGGAGTCTCTGTGGTTGCAGAGGGTGCAGGAGCACTGGAGGTGAATCCAGAGACACACCGTCTCTGAAGGGATGCTTTTTCTGCTTATGGGCAATGCACATGGCAGATAAAAGTTGAAGTATATCGTGTATATTACAATTGTAATGCATTATTATGTGACAATAAAAGGAACCTAGAAATTTGAACCTAGAAACTCAGCCTCACTTTGGAACCAATATGAATTCAGCTTCCTTCTGAAGCAGTTAAGCTCATATGTGACTCCTTGCTTTAGGTTGGCTGGGTTGATTGTTGCTGCACGCCCATGCCTCCCTGTGGAGAATCTACTCCATCAGCATTCCATCCTCCTCGAGGCCAGCTCATTTTGTACTTATCTGGTTTTGAAATCATAATTTAAATTAAATAACATGCTCACATCTCTATTATCTATGGCTGTCAGGCTTTTTTTTTAAAAATCAGATTCTCATCATCTTTCAAACTCCTTTCCAATAAAAAAAACAGTTAAATTACATAACTTGAGGCAGCAATATCATCCCGATTGAAACAGTGTATTTTTTAAGAAACGAGCACAAAGGAGCAAGGGAAGGCCATTTAGTCCTTTGAGGTTCACCATTTAATTAGATCATGGCTGATTTGTATCTCATCTCTATTTACTCTTGCTCTAATATCCTCCATGCATAGCTGGAACAAGAAAGGAGTACCCCAGGTCTTCACTTTCTACCCTGCCAGCTTCCTTGTCCAATGAATCAACCTGCCAACTTCCACAAGATTTTGGCACCAGACATATCTTTCCCTTGCCTCTCCCTTCAGATTTCTTGACATTGTACCTTGTTCCACCCTCCGTCTCCAGCAATTTAACTTTCCCAGGCAACTGCAGAAGATACATTTCTTGCTCTGTTATCTCATCCCTTCTGTCACCTTGCGATCTAAGCAGTCCTTGCAGGTGAAGGAATGATTCATTTACATTTCTTCCAATCCAGGGGACTGCATTCTATGACCCTGTCTCAAGTGGAGAAATCCAGTGCAGATTGTGTCACCAGTTTTTTTGAACAGCTCATTTATCACAGAAGGGGTGACATTGAGCCTCCAGTTCTCTATCATTTGAATTTTCCATCCTACTCTCAGCCAGACCTTTACATCTGTTGCCTCTCATACTACTTCAATAAAGCTTGAAAAACCCCATTTCATCGACTATTGCATGTGTTACCTTCAGGACTCGATATTGAATTCAATAATTTCATTTAACTCACTTCTTTTAGCTATATCAGAATGGGTCAGTTCTTTTGTAAGGTTATCCATCTGTAGAATTAGCTCATCCTTTTCTTTTCCAAAGGATACTGCCTGTACCACACTTCCAACCTTCTCTATTTGATTTGAGAAACAGCGTAAGTTCTTCAGATCATAGACCATCCATCAGTACAGTTCCTTGGCCTGAAGTGCAATTTAAGGATGGCAGATTTCATTCCCTGAACAAAGTTAGTGCGTCAGCTTTTAATCAATCATTGTTTTGAATGCTATTCAGACTATTGTTTTAAAAATCCAGATTTAATAAATTACTTGAATTACATTTCTCCAGCGTCGGAGAAGGGATGAACCCATGATTCTGGATTAATTGTCTGAAATGTTTGCCTGCTGATATAGCATAACAATTGTAAGATTTAACAATTGATTGTTAAGATTGTAAGATTGTACAACATAATGAGATTCAGCAAATATGTTGACTGTGCATCAACATATTGAACTTATTGTAACGAACACTTTCATCAGTCAAAGGTAGCTGATGGCCCCCGCTGATGGAAGTGCCACTTACAACATACATGGAATTTCATTGAGAAATATGTGTGCCTTTGCAGGGAAAAGCAAAGGAAAGGTTCTTGTGTCTTTAATGCACATGGAAATAAATTGAATCTTAATTTTGTATCTTGAAGAGGTTGGCCTCAGCACTGAACAATGAATGGTGGACAATGAACACACCCAAATTAAAATCCACTAAACTCTTCTAAATGTAGCGGACCTATTGATAATTGATGGTTAATTATTGTGTGAGCCTAAGAACTGGGTATAGTCTTTACTAACTTTGTATCATTACCATGCTCCAAAACAACTCATATTACCTTAGTTCTGCTATTAAAGGTCATTTAGTTTTCATTTCTTCTGGAGATGTATTTTTTAATGGTGAAGATCCAGAGTGGAAATAACCCGTTGTGATGTAAACTGCTGACTGAATGAATTGCATTTCTAAAATCATCGTATTTTTCATCATGAGTTCAGTATACATTCATCCAATAGGATCTGTAATCAAGCACAGGTATTACGTGAAACCTGCAGTGCAAGATCTTTTTTAGCATTTTAACACAGACCAGGCCTATTGTCCGTAGAATAAGTAAAAAGGTTTAATGCCCTGGACTACCTGCAGTTTTATATCTCGACTTCATGCATCGCAAGTGTGCTAAACTAATTGGCTATGTGAAGCTCTTGAGCACTGTTCATTTTCTTTTTTTTTTTGACATTGTCTTTTTTCAAGAGTTTAAACATTGGGATTTTAAATTCGATCATTGAGCTTCTGTGGAATTTAATCAGATCGTCAATGCTGGCAGTGAAGTGCATTACAGCTGCATTATTATTCTTGGTTTTACTTCTTATTTTGATCCCCCTTCCCAGAGTAGCTCTGCCGGTTTTCTAAAATTATACTGTCGGCACTCGGTGCAGGATAGTTCCAGCTTAACACCATTATATTAATGACTCTGGAGGGATTCTTCCTTGCTTCTCTTTCTCTGATTATAAGAGGTGCTTCAACCAATTTCTGCTGATGGCGAATCTGTCTGCCTTACAGCAGGCAAGAGCAATTTTATGTAATATGACACTATTTTATTACAATGACACTAAATTGAATCTTGATATTACCCAAGCACCAACTAGTTCCAAAAATTTCAGTCTTTCTAATCTAATTGAGGAAAACTTTTAAGTTCTGCATTTTCACAAGATGGCAGCTACACCTGTAATTGTGTTCCTGTTTAGTTTATGTACACAATAATAAAAATAAATCTTAGGATTATTTAAATTGTCCTCAAGGTGAACAATCCGTGATGTCTAGGAATGAAATCAGATGCAACAGCCTGAGGTTACGAAGAGAACAGAACAGGCATCAGAATTTATTTCATCCATCTTCTTCTGGCTATCCATGATGGTTCCTTTCAGTCAGTTTGTGGGGTTTGATATGAGGATACTCCACCCCTCAGAAAGGAACAGCATGTGCATGAATGGATTAGGTGAGTAGGGGTTATACAGGTCCAGTCCCACACTCTTGACAACCTCTCCCAGATCCACTGGCACGGTGAGGTCCAAGATGGCTGGGGAAGATTTATTGCACTGAATGGCCAGATCAAGCTTCAATGCAAGGGATGCCCTTTCCGTGCTTCATGGCACGTGTTTGCTAGATGGCCTTTGTCCCTATGGGAGGGTTCATCCGCCCTTTGACAGGTCTTGTTTGTCATCCTGCAGGGTGTCTAGACACCCTCCTCACCAGGCCAGCCTGGTGGGGGTGTTAGTTCAGTCACCGACCACCTGACCATGCGTCAGGTAGTACTGGGTTACATGGTACCAGTAACACTCAGACAAGTGTCCTGGCCTGGACAAGTGACCTTCCATCATCTAAGGAAGTACCAATGTGTGGAGAAATTTTCAGAGATGGCTGGAGTAAAATGATTTAATTAGTCTTGACAATGAAGGACAAGTAAAAATGTGAATACCTGTTAAATAGGTGAACTAATGTAGTAATAATAATAATACTAAATAGATAAAAATAATAATAAATAAATACAAGCAATCAGATTCTAGAAGTGTGAAGGTACATTTTCAGCATGGAGTGTAGCACAATGCCATTACAGCAGCAAAAATTTGGGACAGGGGTTCAAATACTGTGCTGTTTTTAAAGAGGTTGTATGTTCTCCCTGTGTCTGCACAGGGTTTCCTGAATAAGTTTGGTTTCCTCTCACCATTCAAAATGTACCGGGGTGTAGGTTAATTGGGTGTAATTAGGCAGCGTGGGTTCATGTAATCATGAGCCTGTAATCCTTCTGAATGTCTAATTTTTTTTTAAAAAAAGATGCATATGAGCATAGGATATAGGTTTGCACTGAGTTTCACAATACTCAGGAAAACTGCAAGGGCAGAGTTGCTGAACGTCAGTGAAATATCGACCTGAGGTTCCTTCAGATGTTGCAGTTGTGAGGGAAACAGAAGCTTCCCTCATCTTTCAGCCATTGCTCACACAGAATTGCCAAACAGATTGCCAATCATGATTTCATTATTGTGTTTTGGGAGCTTGTTGTGCAAAAATAGACATTTCCAAATTTATAGCAATGATTAGATTTTAAAAGGATCTAACTGTTTGTAAAACATTTTGGAATCTCTTGAAGGATGTTTAACAAACAATTTTACAGTTGATTTATTTTAGCTCTTCAAAATTGCTCTACCATATTATAAGATTGTGTTTGATTTGTCTCAACATATTTCAACATTATTCCCACAATCCTTGGTTCCAGGATTCCAAAGAAATTATCAGTCTCAAACACAAATGTCACAGAATGTTCACAGTTCTCTTGGATAGAGAATTCTAACATATCACAACCTTTTGAATGATTAAGTTTTGTTGCTTCTCAGTTATAAACAGCTGAGACTGTGATCCCATTCTAGCTTTGACAACCAAAGCACACCATGATCCAAGAGTATATTCGGTACCTCATTCATTCATTCATGTACTAAAGCAAAGCAAGAGTGAGGCATGTCATCCCACTAACATGAAATCTAAGCAAAGCATGCACTCAATCCTGTATGTAGTGACTATTTTCCATTATAGTCAGTTAGAGAATAAAAGAATCTTGTTGTCTATGACTCATTCAAACAAGTTTGTACTAAAGTTAAGTTGAGTTTTTAAAACTTTATTAAATGATATTAAACATTGTTAACATTATTATAAGTTGCTAAGCATTGCTACAAGCCATTAAACATTGTTATACATTCAATAGAAAATGTCAAAATATTCTCAGTATCCTCCATTCCACAGAACAAAGGAAATTAAAACTAACCCTTATCTCCTGGTGAGCAGAGATAAACTAGCTATGTCCCTAAAGCAAAGATGCTGCTAGGAGGCAGCATTAAAAAAATGTTAAACCACAACCCACAAACAGACTGCTTGCAAGCATGAAATACATTTTAACCCCTACAATATCAGCCCCTAATAATTATGTTTAAAAACTAATAATTACCATCATAAAGAAAATATCAAACATAGTAGATATATATCCCCATAACTTGGTTAAATTTCCAAATAAAATAAAATTCAATTATCAAAGCTTTGTGCCTCTTGTAAAACAAAACAGATTTTGGTAATTGGTCTGTTCAGAAAGCCAGTTTTAGTCTTGATCTAAACTTGACATACAAGTCCCCCTTTGTCCTGAAAGGTATTAACAATCTTCCCCATCAACCAGGAATCTTGAAGCAGTGAATGATTACAACATTCCCGGGTGGGAAATTGCACCTGATCTTCGTCTATTTCTGTTGCTTCTGCAGGATTGGAAGATAGTCTTTCATCCATCTTTTCCAGAACAAATTTGATATAAATTGTACCTGCTTCCATCTACAGTGAGCATATTTACCTCCTTTTGAAACAGCCCTGGTGGCACTGAAGGCTTATTCTAAAGGAGCAGAAGAAGGTTTGAGGTAAGTGCTTTTAGATCATTTGGATCTCTAGAAGTCTTAAGAGATTGGACAATGGTTGAGAATAGCTTCAACTTCAGCTAAAACTATGTGAAGATCCTCCTCATTAAGATTCTTCAATTTCAGGTCAAGTCACCTTCATTTGTCATTCATATTATGATCACATGGTAAAGATGAGATAGTGTTTCTCCAGAACCACAGAGCATAATTACATATATATAAGTTAGAACAGAAATTCAACACATTTAAAATATTAAGACTTATAATTAACAGTCCAGGGTATCTTATTCCCAAATGTTCTGGGAGTTCAGGAGTCTGATGGCTTGGGGGAAAAAGCTCTTGCCCAAATCAGGAAGTAAGCACCCAAGTGCTGCAGTACCTCCTACCAGATGGCAGAAGGGTGAGCAATTTACGTGAGGGGTGTGTGGAGTTCTTCTCAATGTTTATTGTCTTTCACCTGCATAGAGTGCTGTAAATGTCCTTCATGGTAGGAAAAGAGCCCCCAATGATCTTTTCTGCTGATTTCACTATGCTCTGCAGGGTCTTTAGTTCCGAGGAGGTACATCTTCCAAGCCAGGTGGTGATGCAGTTGCACAGGATGCTCTCAATGCATCCTCTGTAGAATGTAGTGAGGATGGAGGATGGGAGATGGAACTTTCCTCAGCCTTTGCAGGAAGTAGAGGCACTTCTGGGCTTTCTTGGATGTGGAACTTATGTTAAGGGACAATGTAAGGTTCTCCGTCAAGTGCTCTCCAAGTTCTTTTACCTGACTATGCCGAGCAATAAAATCTGAAGGGCGTTAATGAAGGAGTCTGTGTAAAGTGATGATGCCTCTTCAATGTGAATTGCTCTCCATGTGAAAATAAAACCATAGCATCTCACAACACTCTTTCCGCGCTTTACTCCAAAGTGTCCAACATATATAAATGGCGGTTCATCAGGGGAAACTCTGCCCTGGGGAAAATCTGCCATCTACTGTTGACAAACAACACACTTCTACTTAATGTTTCTGATTGACCCTGTGGCACTAGGAATCCAATATTTTTGGTGTAGATTGGATAACATATGGTTGTCCCACCATTCCCACCTCTTTGTGAATATGCTGAAGAATCAAATCAGAGATGTAAAGATCCTTGGCCAGTAGGACAAGATGTTTCATCTCTTCTGGCATTGTAGCTCACCTAAGTCACCCATCAACTCTTAACACACCGTTCTCCAGAATGGGGTTCAGTTTATGAACATGGCTTGTCCTTTTAATATTCATTCCCTTTCTCAGACTTGAAATTTCATCTGCAAATCTCTTCCATGGTCAAAAGCGGATGATTTCCTTCTTAGCATTAACCAGTTCTTCAACTGTGACACCTCTGTTTTCTTGAGTCTCGAGATTTCCTGTCTCCGTTCATGGTAGATCTCTTTGTTGGATGTTATCAAGATGAGGTTGAGCAAGAACACCATTTGTTTGTTTTCTCTTTCTTATACGATACAGAAACAAACTTTTAAGTCTGAAAATACATGCTGCTGCCTTCTGCGAATGATTCCAGAATGAGAAGTGATAGATTAAGTGAGTAATTGGATCCATTTGTTCATACATTATCTGAACAGCATTTGCAGACGTACTCTTGATTTTAGGGTCCTCAGGTAAGATTTCTTCCTATTTAGCAGGATTTTGAGGCCACTCCTTCTGAGGCCTTAGAAGAACTGAGGCCCAAACAGACACATTTCTTTCTTCAGAAAAGTCTTGACTTTCAAACCTCAGGAAGCCAGATCGGCTGGATTGTTAACTGCATTAACATATCTCCACTGCATTGGATGTAGACTTTATCAATTTCAGTGTCTCTGTTGGCCACAAAAGTTTGAAACCTTGTGGTTTTATTGTTGATGTATTTGAGCACAGAAATGCTATGAGTCCAAATATGGAATCTGTTAGTTCCATCTACAACTCTCTTTTCAATATAGTGTCCATTCTGCTCACCATGGTACCAGCCTTCAGCTCCATTTGAGGGATAGTGACTGGTTTTAATGGAGCCACTCTGGCTTTTCCCATTGTAAATTCACAATGTATCTGATCCAGGTTATCATGCAGTAACAGGTAACTAACATTTCCAGATCCATCTTCATGTGCATCAGCAAAATGATGCCATTGAGCCGATGTCACAGCTCCAAAATTTGTGGATTTGAAGCATCTGTCAAGTTCGAAGTCTTCCATCTTACGAAGATTCTGAATCCAACACGTCCATTCCTGTACAATGGAATCTGGTATTGTATCATCCCAACTGATATTTTTTCTACACAAATCTTGAAGGATCTTCTTGGCAGTCGGGACTACTGGTGCCAATATTCCTAGAGTATCATATATCAACTGAATGTTGACAAAATACCCTTCTTATGAGAGGTCTGTCCTTCAGAATGAATTTGAACTTGAAAACATGACTCTGAACATAATATTATATCCCTCACACCCTCTCCACTGGAAGGTTGTCATGTTCTAAGTCCAGATTCTTCATTTCGTTTGCCCTCTCTGTTTCAGGTATGGCAGCAAACACATGATGACTGTTACTTATCCATTTGGTAAGTAGACACCCTCCCTTGAAACAGATCATTCACAACTCACGATAAGGAGTTATTGCTGCTTTAACTGTAGCTGCAGAAGTGAGACAGTCATCCACATAGAAGTTATCTCTGATGGTGTTTATAGCTTGAGTGCTAAATTGTTCCATATTATCCTCAGCCCACTTAATAAGGGAAAAATTCACACAACTTGGTGATGAAGTCACTCCAAATGGATGCCCTGTTATTCTCTATTCCACCTTGTTCTGACTGTAGTCACCATCAGGCCACCAAAGGAATCGTAGCAAGTCATGGTCTTCTTTCAGTACATTCACCTGGAGGAACATTACTTCAATGCAGTGATGACAACAGGTTCTTTATAGAATCTAGTTAAGACTCCTATCAATGTACTGGTCAAGCTGAAAATTAGTAAACTCCCCAAAAGTTTGCTCCACAGTCAAACACCACTCGAAGTTTTCTTTTCTTTTGTAAATGCAAAACCCCATGATGAGGTATGCACATTCCAAGATATCATCTGGTATTTTCTCTGCTTAAACTTATCAGACATGCATTTGATGTAATCTAAATGAAAGGAAGGATCTTTCTTGAATCTACCCTTTAAATTCAGTGTACATTGTCCGACCACGCTTCTCTTATCAGCCATGCATATTTCCCTTTTCTTTAAAGGTAATCCAATTCAATAGTGATCATTAACTAGCCTTGGCAGATTTTGACACCAAATCCAAGAATTGCTGGTCTTTTTTTGAAGTTTCTTGGTTGTCCCTGAGGCACTCAGGAAAGTCAGCCTTGAACTGTTGTTCCCCCACAAGTTTAAAAATTGCTGTCTTATTGACATTTATAGCTGACTGGTCCTGAACCTCATTTCTTCCTCCTAATGATCCATTAATCATCCAACCGAGCATAGTTTTGACAGCATAAGGTCCATCACCCACACTCCTTATCATATGGAGTGGTTCCAAAACTTTTGGTACATCTGAACCAAACAGCAACTCAACTTAGAGTTAATTTCATGTAAACAAACATTTTTCAATATGTCCACTGTTCAATGTCACTTTGATGTGGGATGTTTCCTTTAAGCATGGGGATAGACTTCTGAGTGTATAGGCCTGGGAGTTCACGAAAATGGTTACTCTCCAATTCAGCAAACTCTAAGCCCAAAATAACACTGGTTTCAATGATTTTAACTTGACCGATAATTCTCAATAGACTTTTGACCTGCTTCCTTGAAGATTAAGCTTATTCATTAGCTCCACAGTGCAAATTGACGCAGTGCTTCCTGGGTCAAGAAATGCATAAGTATTCACTGGTGCACTTCCATTCTTTGCCTTGACTTACACAAGTACTATTAAAAGTTTGCAGTTGTTCTCAATGAACCCAATAAGGCCATTTGTTTATAACGAGGATAAACCGCCTCTTTCCTTGCTGTTTGTTCCTTTTCCGTATGTTACTTTGTTCACCTTGATTTATGTTACCTGTCGAGAACATCAGGTAATCTGTATTGAGAGATTGTATTTAGCTCAAATCTCTATCCACTATGGTCATTGTTGAGGTTTGAGATTTGGCATCTCCATGCCTTAACATGATTTGTTCAGGAACATATATGTCTCGCAACCATGGCACTAGCTCTGCCTTGGTATTAAATATTTTATTTTTCTGTTGTCCTTCCTCAAAATGTGGCTCCATAATGTTAGACACTTTAGTTAATTAACTTCAAATATCAGATGCCTCTGAGCCTCTTACTGTCCCCTCCTGGTCTCCTTAACAGGAATTTTTGTTTCCAATTCTAGCTGCTCCTTTTTCCTCCTCAGTTGATGCTTTTCCCTCCTTAATTGCTCCTCCTGCTCTTCTAAGGTGTATTTATTTTGAAGTAATTCTTGTTGTGCAACAAAAGCAACCAATTCAGTTTGATTCTTTAAACATGTTGATGAGGTGCTTGAAGTACGAGAAACTATGGATCTTGTTCTAGACTTCTTTTGCTTCTCTTTCTTCCAGCATTTGACACATTATCACTTGGTAGTGCATCATACGGAATGTCGGATGTTACCTTAATATCTGACTTTCTTGGCCATCCTCCACATCACCATCTGGTGACACATCTTCAGTCATTTTCCTATGGCTGATCTGAGATTCTGTTGATTTTTTTTTGTAGTAATTTTGTATTCCCATCAGCTAAATCCTTCTGTGCCTCACTTGCCTCTTTCAGTCTTATCAAGAGAAAAGGTTTTGGCTCCACTTAAATCTAATTCCTCCCATTGTAATTCTTCTCTAATTTCTTTGATCTTCATTTCCTCGATATATCGCTCCTCAGGGACAATGGCTTCAGCGGTGGCTGCCATTTTATCTTTATCCATCCAGCTGACAACTGTTCTCAAGCATCAAGCTTGCACAACAATAATTGCAAAACCGAAAACAGTCCCAAAGGACAAGTGGCAAACTGGTAATAAATGCACAGAAGGAATCCTGAAGTAAGGCTCACCGCTTCCAATGTCCTTGATGCTGTTGTTGATAGTTGTGCCTCCTTGAGTTCAAATTGAACTAAATAGAGCCCAGTGGATCCAATGCAAATTCCAAATTCAGTTTCCATATTTGTATTGACTTAACTGTAATGATTACTTTCCATTATGGTCACTTGGAGGATAAAAGAATCTTGTTGCTGTCTATGGTTCATTCAAACAAATTTGTACTAAAGTTAAGTTGAGTTTTCCAAAGTTTATTGAGTGATAGTAAACATTGTTAACATTATTGTAAGTTGCTTAACATTGTTACAAGCTGTTAAACATTGTTAGACATTCAATAGAAACTGTCGGAACATTCTCTGTGTCCTCCATTCCACAGAACAAAATAAACTAAACTAATCCTTATCTCCTGGTGAACAAAGATAAACTGTCTCTCATCCCTGAAGCAAAGATGTTGCTTGGAGACAGCATAAAAAATGTTAAACATAAAGCCAAAAACAGACTGATTGTGAGTATGAAATACATTTTAACCCCTACACTGTATATTTGAACGTAAGCCACAATCGGTCTTGAATCCACACTCTCCAACTATTGCAGAGAGGGAGCAGGCAGGAGGTCAGTTTAGAACTGGGGGATAGCAGTGGGGAGGAGATTGATGACGTTGTTGGTGGAGAGGTTGGTACAAGTGATTAAAAAATGTTTTCAAGCAGAGGGAAAAGATTACACTGGACAATAAAGATTTTTCTTCCTTTTGGGTGTATGCTATGGATTTTGGGCCGCTGGTCATGAAAATCACTTAACCATTTCTTATTACATGCCTTTTTTTTAAATATATAATCTATTTTTGTGATGTCCTGTCAAATTTTAAGTGTACTAGCATATTGCCCAGAAAGCAAGCTGCTTTGGTCAGTCCAAGCAATAATGGGCATGAACTCACTGCAGGAGATATGCAAATGTTGCCTTCTGCCTGGGTATGGTTAGTAAGGATAGATGTAGACAGGTTACAAAAGCAACTCACATATATAGACTCTGCCCATTAATAATCAATAGATTGAACACGTTTTTCATGCAATTGAACCGTAAATTAACAATAGCATTTATTGTCAACTTGAAAACCCAAAATTAATCAATTACATAAAAGAAACATAATCTTATCATTCAATGTTGACTTGAGTAAGAAAATTAAAAAACACACAAAAAAAAATATTCTCTTACATTTGTAGTGAGTGTACACTTACAGCTCAAAGACATAGCATGACTTTAAGAAAGTCTATGAAGTCTACTTCCATTGTAAAATTGATGACCAGGGCAAACATTGGGTTCTTCACATTCATGGTGCAACATATGTAGTCAGCCTGAAAGCTTGGCTCAGAGGTACATTATGCAATTAAACATGCTAAATTCAATAACAGTTAATGTAATGTTTCTCCAAATTCCTATGTGATACAGCATATCAAAAATTTCATTGTGTTCAGCTTGAAGTTGTCTATCATAATCCCCAATTTTTCAGGAAGAAAATTTTTGAAAAAAATATTGTTGTCCAGTGTTATTAGAGGATGATTGGGAGGGAAGATTACATTGGAAGTTGGGAAGTAGATGGTCATTGAAATGATCATCAAGATGTGTAATAATCGCGGTCCTGTCAAGGTGCAAAAAGTACGACCAAGCCACACAGTACAACTCAAACAGACTTTATTTGAATAACGCTAGCGGGAATGTGCACTCATTAATGTTGGGTAGACAAGGTCACCTCAATAAAGGCCATTTCATGTCAGGTCTCTGCCTAGAGGCAGGATACAAGAATGGACTTAAATATAAAACTTTCAATTCCGACAGCAGCCCTAAAAGGCTACTCCAGTGTCACATTTACATCGAGAGGCACCTCGTAGCTCCTTCCAGAGCTAATGGAGGAGGAGCAACTGGTGCCATAGCACCACCTGTCATAAATACATGACAGATCAATGACCATTTTCCCTACCCATAATCCCCTATGAAGCTGGAACCGCTCTGTTGTTCCCAGAACAGTTCCAGCTAGGTGGGGGATTATGGGTAGGGAAGGCAGCTATTGCTCTGCCGTGTTTTGAGCCACACAGAATGACCCCGAAGACCGAGGTGTGCTGGTGAAGCTGTCACAGCCTGCACCAGCTGCTCCCACTGGCTCCAAAGGCTCCTGCTGCCCCTCTGTCCTCCACTGCCCCAATGGCTCCTGCCCACTGCCCCTGCCTTGAGGGGGTCATGAGAGAGAGGGGTAGGTGTGGGGATGAGTTGCGGGCTGATGGCATAATCAGCGTGCCCCTAACCAGCTGCTTGCATCAGCTGTGCATTCAGATCAGGCAGAGGAGCATAGCCCTCCGCCAATTATTTTTCCCCGAGAAAGTTTGGAATCAACGCCTCAGAGCTGGCCACGGTATAAGGATGAAGAACCTCCAACTTTCCCTGCTTGAAAGTGCCATAAGACTGTTTAGTATAATTTGCAAAGAATACAGTCACAGGGTACAATATTTAAGGCATTTTCCTGCATAAAAATTGGATATCATTTCTTTGAATGTATTGTTACATCTTTTGTTTTGCATTTTGCATATCCTTTTCCTAAAGATAGGGAAATTATTTGTTGTCAATCATTTATTCTTACGTATAAGTCACAATGGATGCCCCCTAAAGTTCCTCAACATGGTTATCCAACTGCACGAAAACCAACAAGGTCGGGTCAGATACAGCAATGAGCTCTCTGAACCCTTTTCCATTAACAATGGCGTGAAGCAAGGCTGCGTTCTCGCACCAACCCT
Organism: Narcine bancroftii; assembly: GCF_036971445.1. Lineage (NCBI taxonomy): Eukaryota > Metazoa > Chordata > Chondrichthyes > Torpediniformes > Narcinidae > Narcine > Narcine bancroftii. The sequence goes on along the minus strand of NC_091474.1, from coordinate 217,862,327 downwards.
CTTTTCAATCTTCTTCAGCATGATGCTGAAATAAGCCATGAAAGACCTCAACAATGAAGATGCTGTTTACATCCGGTACCGCACGGATGGCAGTCTCTTCAATCTGAGGCGCCTGCAAGCTCACACCAAGACACAAGAGCAACTTGTCCGTGAACTACTCTTTCCATACGATGCCGCTTTAGTTACCCATTCAGAGCCAGCTCTTCAGCGCTTGACGTCCTGTTTTGCGGAAATAGCCTGAAGAAAATTGAGGTCCTCCATCAGCCAGATCCCCACCATGACTACCAGCTCCACCACATCTCCATCGGGCACACAAAACTCAAAATGGTCAACCAGTTTACCTATCTCGGCTGCACCATTTCATTGGATGCAAGGATCAACAACGAGATAGACAACAGACTCGCCAAGGCAAATAGCGCCTTTGGAAGACTACACAAAACAGTCTGGACAAACAACCAACTGAAAAACCTCACAAAGATTAGCGTATACAGAGCCGTTGTCATACCCACACTCCTGTTCGGCTCCGAATCATGGGTCCTCTACTGGCATCACCTACGGCTCTTAGAACGCTTCCACCAGCGTTGTCTCCGCTCCATCCTCAACATGCATTGGAGCGACTTCATCTCCAACATCGAAGTACTCGAGATGACAGAGGCCGACAGCATCAAATCCACATGGCTGGAGATCAAACTGTGCTGGGTAGGTCACGTCTCCAGAATGGAGGACCATCGCCTTCCCAAGATCGTGTTATACGTCGAGCTCTCCACTGGCCACTGAGACAGAGGTGCACCAAAGAAGAGGTACAAGGACTACCTAAAGAAATCTCTTGGTGCCTGCCACATTGACCACCACCAGTGGGCTGATATCGCCTCAAACCGTGCATCTTGGTGCCTCACAGTTCGGCGGGAGGCAACCTCCTTTGAAGAAGACTGCAGAGCCCACCTCACTGACAAAATACAAAGGAGGAAAAACCCAACACCCAACCCTAACCAACCAATTTTCCCTTGCAACCGCTGCAACTGTGTCTGCCTGTCCCGCATCGGACTTGTCAGCCACAAACGAGCCTGCAGCTGACGTGGACATTACCCCTCCATAAATCTTCGTCCGCAAAGCCAAGCCAAAGAAGAAAGAAAGAATAAGTCATAATTAAGAGACATCATTCTTGTATACAAAAATGAACAGAAGTCTGGAAGGGTTGCTCTCAGTACGCATCAATATCCGTTCTCTGCTTGTCTGATTTTTCGTTTTCAATTAACACAGGCAAATGGCTAGTTTCACTATAATCTTAAATTATTGAAGTTAACAATGGTGGCTAAAACTTCTGGGCAGAAACAATGTCATCTGCGGACTAAGTGGCACCGTTAGGGTTGCCGGACGCTTATTGTAGCCTTTGACAATTTACATCACAGGTAGTAACTCAATCAACTGAATTTGGGTGGGAAACCGAAAAGGGGCTTCTTTTTGACAGCTCCTGGACTCTATCATCAGTTAGCACTATTGTGTTAAAGATATCAGGCAGGCATCTTGATATATGGAGCCCAAGGGTGGGTCTGTAGAAGAGGTGAGAATTGATTCCTGTCTGGGAGGTTTGTTAAGTTTAAACTTATAACCTGCTCTCTGGAAGCTTCTGACTGAGTAAAAGCTGGTTTTCTTATAAACAATTTTTGTCGTTATCTTATAGACACAATTTTCTACATTTATCCTATGAGCACAACCTTTTACATTTCGACAGATGGGTAAAAATAAATTGAGGGAGTGGTTTGATTGGAATAGATGGTTAAAAGGAGATGGAAGGATGAGATTAAATAGAGAGAATATGGATAATAAATTAACGATTGGGTGAGGCTGCATCAGGCATTTCCTGTAAAGCAGAGACTTTGCCAAAAGGATGACTCCATTGAGCAGAAATATTAGTGTTAGATTCCTAAGTAAATCCATAAGAAGCAGGGGTGCAACACCTTTACAGAGCCAGCGACTGGGACAATATTCGAATCACGCACTACCAGTGTGGTGGTACACCACCGGCCTACTGCAGGGGGTAACCTCTGTACCTGCAGGTGTGTAAGGGGACAGGACAACACCTGGTTGGCTGTCAATCAGTCGGCCTGAATGGACCAAGCTCCATCCGGTCGGGTGTCAATCACCCTCCGGGATATAAGCCTGCGCCGGCCTCCTGAGGCCTCACTCAGAGTTGCTGCAGCCACAACCAGCCTGGCTCTGTGGAAGTCTTTGTGGATTAAAGCCTGTTGTACAGTCTTTATCTTTGTGTGTCTGTGATTCTGGCTAACAGTGCACTACAGTCAGCAAGAAGTTTGTACGTTCTCCCCATGTCTGCATGGGTTCTCCCGGTGGGCTCCAGTTTCCTCCCACCATTCAAAACGTACTGGACAAATAAGTTAGTTAGGTGTAAATTGTGTGGCACGGACCCATGGGCTGAAATGGGCTGTTACCTTGCTGTATGTCTAAATTTAAAATTTAAAAAAATTAACTTTGAAAGGAGCTGGAACACTGAGCATAATACCATGGAGGCACAGGGAATTTGTAAAACAAGTTGATGAATTACAAAAGCAGTCGAAGAACAACCATCTTCTGTTGTAAAACATCTCATATTCCAGACCAAAGGAATTTAACACATTGTGCTGCAGCAGTGGGAGAAAAAGAGTGGCTGGCATTTCAAGTCAGAACTCTTCATCAAGTCTGGGAGTGCAGAGGGGGGATAGCCAGTATAATGAGGACAGGATGGGAACAGGGGCCAGAAGGGGATTAGTGAACCAGGAAGATGGCCAGTGACAGTCAGATGGAGAGAAGGGGATAGACGATTGTTAGATGCCAGATCAAGGGAGAGAGAGTTAAGCAAGAAAGTTTGCAGGTGCTCTGATTGTAGTTAATACACAACAGTGTTGGACAAACTCAGCAAGTGCTGCAGTGTCCATCAGAGGTAAAGATATATAACCAACGATTCAACCCTGAGGCCTTCTTCAAGTTGTGAACAAAAAATAGGCAGGTGCTAGAAAGAAAAGGTGGCGGGAAGGGGATGAGAACAGGCCAACAGGCAACCCGCCACAGGTAGACATAGATAGGAGGGCAGGAAATAAAAGCTGAGAATTGATCTTGGGAGAGGGTAAGATCTGTGAATAGAGATCTGGAGGAAATGAGACAGAGGGATAGGAAAAGAGAGAGAGACCCACACACAGACAGGCAGACAGGAGGTCAGCCCACCAAATGCTCTTTGTTTATTAACCCTCTCACATCTGGGATCATTCTCATAATCATTCTCCTCTGTGCCTTCTCCAACACCAGCATATCCTTCCTTGGATGTGGTTCAATTCAACGATTCAAAATTGAGGGTCCAAGTTACTTTTACTCTCTGTGGATCCTTTTTGTTTACTTCCCTTCGATGTTCTTTAAAGCTTTTAAGAATTTTACAACTCCAGCAATTTCTTATGCAGAGATAGAAAGTTTAGAATCCTTATTTATTGCAATAAGTGAAAGTGCTGGAGAAACTCAGCATATCACTTAGCATCCATGGGAAATAAAAGGCAATCAATGTTTTGGGCCTAAGCCCTTCAAGAGTCTAGAAAAAAAAGACCATGGAGATGACTGGATTAAAAAGGTAAGGGAGGGGAGTAGGGAAGAAGTGGAAGGGGAAAGAGTGCAGGCTAACAGGTGAGAGGATGCAAGTGGGGTGGTAAAAGAGTAAGAAGCTGAGAAGAGATAGAGAACAAAGGCTGAAGGCTAAGAAGAGTAGCTCTCACATAGAAGCAGGAAGGGAAGGGGATGGGTACCTGGAGGAAAGCAGACAGAGGGGTAGGGAAGGAGAGAGACCAGGGAGGATCTTTAGGGGAATTGGAGGTTGATATTGATGCTATCTGGTTGACTGCCAAAATGAAAAAGAATGTGTGTTTTTTTCCTTTAACCTGTGAGCAGCCTTAATGTACATGAGCCTATGGACAGACATGTCAGTGTGGCAATGCTGTGTGGAATTGAAGAAGTTGACCACTGGGAGATCTTTGCTATTGTGACAGACAGATCAAAGCTGCTAAATGAAATGATCTCTCAGCCTGCATCCAGTCTTCCCAATATAGAGGAGATCACTTTGGGAGCACCAGATGCAGTGGATGACCCACAAGTGAAGTGTTTCTTCATTTGAAGGAATGTTTGGGTCCCCAAATAGTGGTGAGGGAGGAGGCATGAGTGCAAATACAGTGCTTTGTGTGGTCATAAGGGTAGGTACTAAGGGGGCAATTAGTGGGAAGCAGACGTGAATGTGAAGCAAACCCTATGGACAGCAGAGTGGGAAATGGAAGGTAAAATGTGTCTGGTGGTGTGATCCCATTCTAGCTGGCCAGGACAGGTCATCCTGCTCATCGATTTTATCCACTTTGCTGCCAACTTTTATCCATCTCTGGCAACATTCTCCACTTTCTAGTTCGCCCTATCTTCATCCTGGGAGAAAAACTATCCACAGACATTTATAAACCAACTAACTCCCACAGTTACCCCTTCTCCATTCCCTGTCACCCATAATGACTCTCTTCCTTTCTCTCAATTCTCCCATCTCTGCCACATCTGGTTCTAGGATGAGGTTTTCCAGTTCAGGATATCTGACATGTCCACCTTCTTTAAAAATATGGCTTCCCTCTGCTGTCATTCACTCACCTCGCACCTGCATCTCCTCTATTTACTGTACATCTGCCCTGGCCCCTTCTCCTTGAGGTGCTGCATGACTTGCTGAGTTTCTCTGGCATATTAGTGTCTTACATTCGACCCAGGCATCAGCAGGTTTTCTTATTTAAATCCTTCTTTAGTTAATGGTGTTAATTGAAAGTTTCACTCGACTGAGAAGAAGAAATCCCAGTAATCTCATCACTGGATATTTAATATCCACTTCCTAATGCAAGAATATAAAGTCAAAAATCTACAATTTTAACGACTTCAATCTTTCCTTGCTAGACAGGAAAGGGCTGAGGACTGACAACTGCTTTCTCAGTCTTTTACTCGGAACCCTGATTTACGACCCAATATTACAGTAGAGGACGTGTGCATGCAAAGAATACCCCAATTCAAGCCCAAACTTTATGGCTACTTATTCCCCACTTAACACTGCCTTCCCATTTGCCCTTTAATGAATTCATATCTTCATTAATAGGGGATAACTGCTTTGGAGTTATGGAGCATTGAAAGAAGGTTGAGCCAGTAAATTCCACTGACTCTGACCATCTGTGTGGGAAGGTGGCCTCATATTTGTTGGTTGCGCACTGCTGGTGCCCCCACAGGGGCCAACTGAGAGGTACAAAGGATTGCCAACAGCAACTTGGTTGTTGGTAGAGCAAACGGATCTCCTCCTCCTATTTCTCTCGCCCTCTATCACTGTCTCCTTTCCTCCAGCTCCCTACCCTTTCTCTCTCTCTTGCTCTAACTCTCTCACTCTTTCCCAACCCCCTGTCTCCTTTTCTCCAGCTCTGCATTCACAGAGCTAAGCTCTTCCTCCAATCAATTATCAGCTTTCCTCTCCTCACCTTCTAGCCATGTCCATCTATGGCCTCTTTGTTGTAGGCCTGTGCTTCTCCCCCTGACCCTTTCTTCACTTATCCCACTACATTTTTATTCAAGCACCTTTCTGCATTTAGCTCAAACCTTGATGAAAGGCTCAGGCACGAAACATTGGTTATATATCTTTGCCTCCTATAAATGCTGCCGGACTTGCTGAGTTTCTCCAGTGCTTTTGTGTATTTACTACAATCATAGTGTGTACCACTGTCCAATCTAGGATCTCCTTTTATCGAAAGCCACAGCCCGCTGTCCAGCAACCAGCCAATCAGGTATGTGTCTGCCCACAAGCATGAGCACGCACTTTCATTGGGTGGCTCTGGTAACTGGCCCCTGCTCAGCAGAGCAGGACATATTTATGTCTCAGTGGGCTCTTTATCTCTCTCTTTTGACCTCCACATGGTGATGCTACTCCTCCTTGCACAGATCGTGGTTGCTACGGTGGATGCTATCCGTGATGACTGCAGGCAGCAGGGCACTGTGCTCCCTCAGGCTAGCCAGAGTATCCCGGTACATGAAAATACCAGAGCAGAGCCACAGTCCTCTGTTTTCCCTGGGGTGGGAGGCTGTGAAATCACCGCGGGTAGCCCTGACGCAAGGGCACTTTTTCCCTCGGGGTTTAACACTCAGGGAATTCTCCCCTCTTGCCTCCCACTGGACTGATCCTTTTCCTTCCCCGACGGTCCCATGGTTGGGTGCAGGTCAGTGCAAGTGTGTGAGTGCTTTGTGACTATGTGAACAGAAGAGCCATTGCCCTGTTTCATTGTTTAACTGGTTATTTAATAAAGATCATTGGTGATTGTGATTTGAGTCTTGGAGCTGGCTTTCTGCTGCACCCCATGAACCTTTCCATACAAAACACATCATCTGCAGACTTCCATGTTTCTCTCCCCCATCCCAGATACTGCCTTCAGCTCATGATGGAACAGGATGTTTTCACAGTGACTTGTGATGCAGATACAAGGTGTTTTTGGTCCTTGGTATCAGCATGTGACCACACAGTGATGAGTCTGAGGCAATGAGAATCTGTCTACCTATCCTCCAGTGGGTTTCCAACTTCCACACTACAGATGAAAGCACCAAGGTCCACATCTCACCATATTACGAAGGCACAGATGTCAGGAGTATGTTGACCTGTGCACTGTAGTTAGACAATTATTTGCTGCAGACCTTCTGGCTAGCTAACTGTGGCCTCCAGCACAACATTCCTGATTAGAAAGTAGCTATATGGGTGGAGACCAGTTTCCATGTTCATGGTCCAGAACTTGATGCCACTGAGCTGTTTCTCAACATTTGCTACAATATGATGTTCTTTCCATCATTTAAAATGTTGTGGCAGGTGGCATGTAGAAGCATACCTCAACAGTCTACAATTACAGTGTGATATTTCTAAGTTTTAAAGTGTATCTAGTCCAACACCTGGTATCTTGGCAGCACCACTGCCTTAGTGCTTTGATTAAATGGGATAAGCTATCAGCAGACACTTGGCTGCAGACAGGACAATATGAGACCCCGCCCGTAGATACCTATCATATTCTCCCAAAATCTCTTCAATCATACAATCCTGAAAACCAAGTTCCAGGCTTCCATTGATTCAAATGCAATACTGTGGTGGGGAGGAAAAATGAAAGGGGGAGGAGTGGCATTGCTCATCAAGGAAAATATTACGGATGTGCTCAGGCAGGACAGACGAGAGGGCTGGTCTATTGAGGCTATATGGGTGGAGCTGAGGAACAGGAAATGTATGCCCACTCTCTTGGGTTTATATTATATATAGGACAGTAAGGGGAAAAATTGGCACCCTTTATGATTAGAGTGGTTGGCTTTTATGGAGCCAAAAGAGATGGGAGAGGGTCTTAAATGGGTTTTTCAATGTTCAAGGTCAAGGTTCCTTTATTGACACTTTTTTAAAAAAAGTGTCATATTGTACAAAATTTGTTTTCGTTTGCCGCAAGGCAGACATTCACCATTGGCAGAAATTGCCTGGAAGCGCCTGTTACAGTCAGAGAAAGAGAAGCAAAAGGGAGTTCCATCAATCACGGAGTATCCATCGATTCACCTGCAGTGATGTCATAACCTCATAAAGCCCAGTCCAGACCATTAGCAGCCCGAACTCCAGATCTGGACCCTGACCTCTAGCACTCTCGGCACCCTCTTGCATCCAGGTTCCAATACCTGCTATCCCTTCAGCCAGTCTCGAACCATTCTCCGGCTGTCCTTTGCCTGGTGCAAATCTCTCAACTGCAGTCTGTGTGGGTTTGTCACCTCAATTCACCAACAGCTCGCTGCCTGTATGTTCTTCAGCAGCAGATCCCATCACTCGCCCGCCACCGAGTGTACCTGTCCTGTGGGGACAGGGGATCTCTACCACCACCTCTTACCTTGTAGTACCAGTTTTCTGCTTCCCCAGAGTCTGCAATCCCTTGTGGCTCCTGCTGATCATAGGCACCGCCATCTTGGGTGCAGACCCCATGGTCGGAGAATTTTAAAATAAAATTGCATCACTATTTCCTCAAGAAGCTAGGACAGAGGTATGGGAAGTAAGGAAAACAAACAGTGAGATTATGGAACCTATACCAATTAAAAAGGAGGAGGTGCTTCCTGTCTTAAAGCAAATAGAGATGGATAAGTCCCCAGGGCCTGATAAAATGTTCCCTCAGACTTGAGGGAGGCTAGTGTAGAAATTGCCAGGGCTCTGGCAGAAACATTGAAAATGTCCTTAGTCATGAATGTGGTGCCAGAGGATTGGGGAGTAGTTCATGTAGTTCCGTTGTTTAAAAAATTCTCTAAAAGTAACTCTAGAAATTATAGACTGGCGAGCCTGACCAGAGCATCTGGAGGAAACACACACAGACACGGGAAGAATGTACAAACTCATTACAGACAGTTTCAGATTCAAACCACATCGCTGCACTGCAACAATGTTCCACTAACCACTATGTCACCCACAATGTATCATTCTCACAGATTGTGAGAGGAAGCTATATTCCAGCCTGACAGTCCATATTTTGATGATCTGTACCTCCTGCTTGATGCTAGTGGGTCATAGATACTGGGTGTTAGACAGTAGTGCTATATGAATACCAATTTTCTGCAAAAAAATAGGCTCAAACAGAACATTTTGAGCTAATGGTTCTAAGCCATGGTCTGCTGCTTTACCACTGATGGCTGCCTTTGCAAGCTGGTGAGAGAAAAGTAAAAGCAATACTGCCACTGTTTAAAACCAGTCTGTGCAATGGTGGCCATGAAACTGCCAGATTTTTATTAAAAAATCATCAAATATTTTTGAGGGAAAGAATTCATACCACACGTGGTGTATGGAGCCACAGGAAGTAGTGAGTCTGTGGAATTCACTGCCCAAGGAAGCAGGGAAAGCTGCCTCATTAAACATATTTAAGACACAGTTAGATAGATTTACCTCGTAGAAAATTAAGGGTTGTGGAGAAAAGGCAGGAAGGTGGAGCTGAATGCACGACCAGACTAACCTTGGTTTATTGAACAAGCAACATGTCTTAATGGCCTAGATGGCCTTACTCCTGCCCTTATTTCTTATATTCTTAGTTGACAGTGATATGATTGACTCTTAACTGATCTTAATCATATATAACCATATAACAGTTTACAGCGTGGAAACAGGCCGTATCAGCCCTTCGAATTCACACTAGTTCACTTGAACAACTCCACTAGATTCCCCTTCCCACTCTCTGCCCATAATCCTCCAACCTCCTCATATCCATGTACACATCCAATCTTCTCTTAAATGGCAGTAAGGATCCTGCCGCAACTATCTCCTCGTGAAGATCATTCTATCTTCACTCTCTGAGTGAAGAAGCATCCTCCAACATTTCTCCTAAAGTTTTGCTCCCTTATCCTTAACTTACGCCCTCTTGTTCCAACCTCCCCTGCCCTCCGGGGAAAGAGTCTACTCACATCTAGTCTATCTATTCCCTTCATAATTTTAAATACCGCTATCAAATCCCCTCTCAACCGTCTATGTTCCAATGAATAAAGTCCCAGTTTCCTTAATCTTTCTCTGTACTCTAGGTATTTTAAGCCAGGCAACATCCTTGTAAATCTTCTCTGCACTCTCTCCACCTTATCTATATCCTTCCTATAATTTGGAGACCAGAACTGAATACAATACTCCAAACCTGGCCTCACCATTGCCTTAAACAGTCGCAGCATCACTTCCCAGTTCCTATACACTTTGCTATGATTTATGAAGGCCAGCATTACATATGCCTTCTTAACCACCCTGTCAACATGGTAATCCATCTTCAAGGAACTCTGTACCATAATTCCAAGATCCCTCTGTTCCTCTGTATCCCACAGTGCCCTCCCTTAATTGCATATGTCTTATTTTGGTTATTTTTTTCCGAAATGCAGAACCTTGCACTTAGCTACACTAAATTTCATCTGCCATCTTTCAGCCCACTTTTCCAAACAAACCAAATCCTTCTATAATCCAAGAAAACCTACCTCACTATCCACCACTCCCCCTATTTTCGTATTGCCTGAATATTTGCTTATCCAGTTAACCACCCCCTCATCCAAATCATTAATATAAATGATAAACAATAGGGGACCCAGCATCAATCACTGAGGCACACAGCTTGTCACAGGTTTCCATCCTGACAGACAGTTGTCTACCATGACTCTCTGCTGTTTATCTTCCAGCCACCTCTGAACCCATCTCACTATCACTCTATTAATCCCTCGTGACTGTACCTTCCTTACTAACCTTACATGTGGAACCTTATCAAAAGCCTTACTAAAATCCAAATAGGTCACATCATCTGCCCTACCTTCATCCACTTTTCTTGTCACCTCTTCAAAAAACTCAACAAGATTCGTCAAATATGACTTTCCCTCCACAAACCCCTGCTGGGTGCCCCTGATCAATCCATTCCTATCCAGATATTTGTACATACTATGTCTAAGAATACCCTTCATAACTTTCCACACCACCGAAGTCAAACTTACTGGTCGATAATAACTTGGCCTGCACCTTGTGCCTTTTTTAAACAATGGAACTACATTTGCAACCCTCCACTCACGTGGCACCACACCCTCCTCCAGTGATCATTGAAAAATCACTGTCAGAGCCCCTGCTATTTGCTCCCTGACTTCCCTTAACATTCTGGGAAAAATCCCATCAGGACCAGAAGACTAATCCACCTTTATTGACCCTAGAAGCTCCAAAACTCTCTCTTTATTAATCCCTATCCTTTCCATAACTAAGCTATTTGCCTCACTTATCTCATATAATCCAATGTCCTTTTTGCTCATGAATACAGAGGAGAAAATAGCATTCAATATCTTAACTAATTTTGAGTAAGCTATTCATCTCTTTCAAAAACAATATAAAAGTAAAATAGGACAGACATCTTATATCTTTATGAAGCGCTCAAGCCTGAAACATTGGCAATATATGTTTATCTTTACTATATAAAGTACATTGCCTTTACCTGTTGAGTTTCTCCAGTATCGTGTTTTGAGTTCAATCACTGTGTCTGCAGACTTTCATGTTTTAGTACAGGTATCTGATTATTGTCTGAGCCACGGATTGGGACTTGGCAAATTTGCTTCCAGATCAGATAATTATGCAAAATCTTCCCCACAGATATTGATATTAAATTGGGAGAGCTGACCACAGACTAGTAAGATATGGCCTGATGTCAATGTAGTGATAAAATCAAGGCTTACGGTAAATGAAACAGATGTCTTCAGGACAGCCCAAGGTAAGTCCTGACCCAGCAGTGGGATAGACCCATAATAGATGAGAGATACAAATGAAAATCCTCAGCTTTGGTTCCACATGCCATGATGCTATCAAGTAACATTTACTTACAAATAGCTTGCTCATCAATATTTAGTTTATGTTTCACCAGAATCACAGGCCGATCTGTAATGATAATGATCAGGTTTGCAAGGCAACTAGCAATGCCTTACTGTTTGAATAGATTTGGATGCCAGCAGGGGGCTGGCACACAGTATGCAGATCTGTAATGGAGGTTTGCAGCCTCATGGCATGCCTCATGTGCTGTTCATATCAACTTTAAAGTAAAGAACCTTCTCCTTCATCCATGTGTTGTCTTAAGACTCACACACACGAATACAAGATGAAACATGGTGTCAGAAGTGAGATGACGGAAACTAGAATGAAATACTTTAAAGGTAAAATCTAAAGTCAGCAACTGATCAGTGAAGAGAAGCTAACACAGTGAAAAATGGAAGGATCACACCCACTAGTGAAATGTCAGCTGACAGGAAATGTGGCTGAAAATCGAAACAGATTTAAACAGCATTTTGGATTGTATTTAGTGGCAGTCAGATACTCTTCCAGATTTCTTAAACTCTGCGCCACTTCTATACCTATGAACTTGGGCAAAATTCAGTCTTAAAAGAAACATAATGGAACCATAATTGAAAGACAATAAAAATGCAAGTGATTTTGTTATAAACTTTAGCTAATGGAACAACCGACAATTGTGGTGCAGCAAGCAAACACAAAACTCAGAAAATACTATACAACAGGCTTTAATCCATTAAAAGTCTGTTCACCAGTTTCTGTTTTGTTGGATCTACGAGTGACTGGTCCAGGGGGAGCCGGCTCAGGTTTATATTCAGGTCGGTTGATTGACAGCCGGCCAGGTAAAGTCAGCCCCTTAGGTGGTCTTCCTGTAGGTACAGAGGTTGCCCCCTGCAGTAGGCAGGTGGTCGTATCACCATATTTACCATCTTAGAATGAGTCCCTGGGGGGGGGGGGGGTGCAGGGGAAAACGGTGCCAAGTGGTATTTACAGATTCAGGCGGTCCGGCGTCTGTCTGAGTTTCCGAGAACGCCACAGGGTTGGATCCTTGTCAAAGGTCTACAAGGGTGGGGTTGCTTGCGGGTTGACTGGGTCTGGCGTGGCCAGGGCTGGTGGCGGTGTGGGCAGAGCGGTGTCTGACTGCATGTCTCTCCGTGGACGGGGATTGGTTGAGTGGATGTTGTCCATGAAGAGTGGGGCCCTCTGGAGAAGTGGAGGGAGGAGGTCAGCCCTCGAATTCTGAGTGGGCTAAGGGTACCTGTGGTGGGGAGGTTGGGAAGGGTAGTTGCGATGCTGGTGGGGGTCTGGTGAGGCCTCTGCTGGTGCCAGATCCATGGTGGAGTCAGTGTCCTCACAGCCACTGGGGCACCTGACGTAGGCATAGTTCTGGTTGGCGTGGAGGATGAGCATCTGCACGACCAGCAGGTCGGACTTGTGGGCCTGCACATGTTTGCAGAGGAGCACCAGTCCCGGAGATGTTAGCCAAGTTGGGAGGGACACACCAGTCGCCGATTTCCTGGGGAACAAGAAAAGATGTTCATGATAGGTCTGGTTGGTAGCCATGCAAAAGGGCAACCTTAAGGGATGGAATGTTTCAGGGAGGGCCTCTTGCCAGTAGTCAATGGACCAGCCTTTGGACCTCAGAGCCAGGAGAACTGCTTTCCATGTCACTCCATTTTTGCTCTCCAACTGCACGTTGCCGCTCGGGTTGTAGCTAGTCATGTGACTAGGGGATGGTCGGTGGACTGCACACTGTGGAGTGTGAGGGGGAAAGAGGGCCACTGAAGGCAAGGATGAGGCTTTGGAGGTGCCATTAGAAGTCCAGCTCTAAGATGACTGGGGCACAGAGCTGGGGCCTGAACACTTGGTATGTTCCCCCTCCACTGTCAGCTCTACTGAAGGCTGTGATGGAGTGGTCCTGGGCAGCAAAGGCGATAGAAATGTTTGTGGGGTAGATTTTTAATTTTAGAGTCCAAACCATATTCGAGTGCACGAAGCTTTAAGTATAACCGCTATCAAACAGGCATTTTGTTACCTTCCCATTGTCAGCGATGTCCATCATTGTGTGGACAAGTCCATGGTGAATGTCCCTTTTTAAGGTGGTGGATACTAGGACTATCTTGGAGTCAAAGCCACTGCTTCCTGATGAATGTGGTGAGCAGGGGCAGTGACTTCTTCTGGGGCATGGGATGCGTTGGGTGGGTGATCGGGTATGTACCCACGTTGACCATGTCGTCCCATCAATGTGGTGCACGCGTTGCAGCAGTCAAGGGCCTCGCTGGCCCAAGATGGAGGCGCCCAGCGGATGCACATGCCGTTGGTGCAGTCAGGCGATCCAACCAGCAGTGAAGCCAGAGATGATGTCATCTGTGCAGGCGGAAGTCGTCCAGAGGAAGATGGCGATGCCCAGGGTGAGCACACAGCACCGGCGTGGGTAGGTGGCTGAGTAGAATTGATATTGACAATGAGGGCGGAAGTGGCAGGGCAAGTAATGGCATCATCTGATCCTCGCACTTGGCAGCGTTCGAGAGGGCTACAAGCTGGCTGCGGAGGGCCGCAGCGCTCCCAATGAGCTTAGAAAGGCACACCTTAGCCAAGTGGTCTTTCTTCCTGCATCAGGAGCAATGCGAGCTCCTCACTGTGTAGCCTTTGAGGGATTGCCTGTCTGACCCACACCAGGACCCACAATACTTACAGGGGCAAGCTGCGTTGATGGCTGCGATTATCTCCTCCATGAAGGGCCCCTCGGTGACAGTGGTCATTTGCATTAGCCAGGCCAGGGTTTGGGGGAGTCGGGCATCAAAGACCTGTGCATGAGGAGCTGCAGCCTCCAGGGAGCGGACTACCTCCATTGTCCTGGTAAGGGGGACAATGTTTTCCTCCAGCAGCTTCTAGCTGGTGCAGGCATCCCAGATCACTTCCCCTTTGGGCACCCCGGTCTCAGTGCGGCACGGGTGGGCTAACTCATGTAGGACCCCCAGATAAGCATCTGCCATCTCACCTAGCTGCTGGGGCCTTATGCTGAGCGGGTACCGGGTGTAGACCACATTTGTCGAGGGCTTGTACCTGCTCTCCAGGACGTCCATTGCAGGTTTGTAGTTCGTGCAGTCCTTGATGGCCTGGAAAGCTCCTGGGCCCAGCGTAGTGCGGAGCACCATGTGTTGCTTCTGGTTGGTGTTGATTACCTCAGCCTGTGTTAGGATGATCGCCTCAATCGCATGGTTCCAGATCTTGAAGCGTGTCTGGGCTTCCGGGTGCTGGGGTTTGATCTCCAGGCTCCCGATTGTCAGAAACTTCTCCATGATCTCTCTTTAAATTTTAATGGATTAAATTGTGATATGCTGTGGTGCAGCAAGCAAACACAAAACTCAACAAAGATTGTACAACAGGCTTAATCCATTAAAAGTCAGTTCATCAGTTTCTGTCCTGATGGCTCCACGAGGGGCTAGCTCAGGTTTATATTCAGTTTGGTTGATTGACAGCCTTCCAGGTGGAGTTAGCCCCTTAAGTGGTCTTCCTGCAGGTACAGAGGTTGCCCCCTGCAGTTGGCTGGTGATTGTATCACCATAACAGCACGAAAGGTATATGATAGAATTCTGTTCGATGTCATGGATATACACTATATAGTTGAAATTTTCCAAATTAGTGTCATGGGGTTCAAATTTTGTTTTACACAATTTTTACACCTCACCAGCTGCAGTTTAGAGATGAATAAACAGATGGGTTAAGTTTAACTCAAAATTTATTAACAATTGTTAATAATAGAATTAACTCAATAAACTTAACATCTGAACATAAGCCTTTATGGCAATTATATACTAACAACAGACATTTACCAAACAAAACCTCAAGTCAATCATGTCATGTCTGTCACTTAAAAAGGAGCAGCTCACAGAGTCTGGTCTCCAGGATTGGGATTCTTAGTTTAGTTGCATGCTGGTCTTTTAGTTGGACATGGAGACAGATGGCCATGATCACAGTAGACTGACAATCACTGTAGACTTACAACTTGCCTGAGTTTCAAATGTGGCAACGACCACTTTGATTTCTTCACATGGGAATTTTCACCCAGTGACTTCCTGGTCATTACATGAGGTTCACGCCTCCTTATGATTAACAAGTGACCTTCTGGCACACAAGTCTTCTTCTTCAAGTGAATCCTGTCACATATAATCCTCCTCTTGGAAGGGGACTGGGGAAGCCCAGGTTGGGCACACACACACACACACACACACACACACACACACACACACACACACACACACACACACACACACACACACACACACACACACACACACACACACACACACACACACACACACACACACACACACACACACACACACACACCAGACTGCTGTCGGGTCGACAGTACTGGTCCCTGAAGACAAAGTAGCTCAGTCTTCTTTCTCCCACTGAAACTATTGTATTGGCACACTGACAGACGGTTATAGACGGCAGTTCTAGCACCCGTGAAATAAGCAACTCAGCCTCTTTATGTTGAAAACTGCCGGGTGAGCACACACACACAGACCGTCCATCTGACTGATTGCCCTCCGAGCAACCAATGAACCTATTCAAAACTCAGAGTGCTGGGCTCTTGAAATGCCCCAGTGCGTGTCTGCAGGTCTTCTGATTGGTGGAAAGAAGTTGACAACACCGGGCGTGCTCTCCGCAAGCCCACCGGCTTCCCTCATGTGGCTCTCGCGCTTCTGACAGCTGTCATTTCTCCCAGCGTTGCTTCTGCACTTCCCATGCAGCTGTCCCTTTTCCTAGTGCTGTTTCAGTGTTTCCCATACAGCAGTCAGTTTTCTCATCACTATCTCAGTGCTTCACTGGAATGCACAATCCTCTCTCTCCTGCCATAGGTTCAGTCTTGTTCCTGGTTCAAAAATAAAATTGTCCTGAGTCCATAACAATATTTTCTACATTAGGAGATACAATACTGTATCTGTATTGTACAAGCCCTTCCACTCCATGAACTCACCCTGCACAAATACACCAATGTGACCAATTAACCTATTCACCCGGTATATCTTTGGAATGTGGGAGGAAACTGGAGCACCCAGAGGAAACCCACACAGAGACAGGGAGACAGTAAAGGCTCCATATAGACAGCGCCAGATTCAAACCTTGGTCACAAGCATAATAATACCATTGCAAAAACCGCTTTGCTAATCTTGCTGCCTGTAGGCACATCTGTAGCCTGGGTGCTAACAGAAGGCTAGGCAAAAGCTGTGCAGAATCTAATTCAGTGGTTTTGAAACTGACCCCTTAAATTCGCATTCCACCTTAAGTAATCCTTATGCCATAAATGCTCTGTGATCAGTAAGGGATTGCTTAAGGTGGAACGTGAGTGGGAAGGGAAGATTGAGAATCACTGCTCTTGACCCAGTTGTGACTGAGATATTTTCCTTGAGAAAAATTGTCATTGGCCCATTTCCTTTGGAGTTAGGAAACCGTGCACATAACGAGTCAATTAGGTACGATTAAAACAGTGGTTTTCAAAGTTTTTTTGACTGGGTAATCATATAAACAACATCAGTTTAGGCCCAATTTTTGAGGTTTCCAATAAATTAGAGCAGTGCCGATAAATGTTCACAGAGCCTGAACTGTGTCAGGATACGAACTACATAATAATAATAATAAACTGGAAGATCTAAACAGAGAAAGTAATCAATGTGGAGAATTGTCTTTTCATGCTGATGGGTTTTCAGTATTAAATTTTGAACTATAGTGGCTGAAAGATGACATTTTCTGAATGATTTGTTCCAAATGTGATGCATTGTTTTAAAAGGACAATTTTACTGGAGCAGTCAGCTGATAGTCAAAAGCTACATTCATTAGGGAGGTTTTGTTTCTGAACTGGAGAGAGGACAAAGCAGCTGCAAACGATCAGACGAGTGAGAATAATGAAAGGGAACAATTAAGTCCTGCTTCATCTACTAATTACAAAAATTAAACAATCTTGTGGGTATTTTCTAAAATACATGACAAGGTTTTATTTTTGTACTTAAAAAGATTACTTGCCACAGTGACATTAAGTGGTCAGGCCTATTGGTCTCCGAGACAGCGTAGATTGTGTGATGCAGCTCCAGATGTGTAAACCAATGGCATTTTAAGGATGGAATCATTGAATTGCGTCATGACTTTGCCAATGCTTACAGCTAATATTTTACCATCTTAATGGATACTGGCAATAAAATTTCAGAGTACGTTGAGGTTAATGGATGGCCAAAGGTATCAGTCCTGTACTGTGAAGAAGGCCATACATTACAATGGAAAATACAATAACAGGAAGTCTCAACAAGTGCCAGACTTTTAAATTCTCTTACAGATCTGGTCTAATAACAAGATTCGTTTTTAATTATGTTGGTAGGGTTCTTTCTCACATGAGTTTTTTTCTGGATTCCCTATTGTTTGGCAAATATCGTTGAACATAAATTACTAACATCATTTCTTTGAAATTACATTATAATTGCTTGATCACATTTTGCTTTCACTTGATTAGTGCAGAGCAAATTAGAAACTTAGTGAGAGGTCTCTAAAGGATCTCCTTATTGTCCAATTATTTTTTTATATTGTTTGAGAGAAACATCAAGGGAACAGGCCCTCCTGACCCGCATCGCCCAAATAGAGCCTAATGATCCTGGTGAACTCCAGTTCTAGGGATAACATTACCCATGTCATTAATTAATTAACATAATGCACTTTGGACCCATCCCTGCTTGGTAGACCTGCATGCAGAAGCCAACTGGAAAATAGGTAAATACATGTGTTCTCAATTACTGTATATGTCAGCGTAAAAGATGGTATTTTAAACTTAAAAAATATCACCCCAAAATCAGGAGTCATCTTTTATGCCAAGTATGAATCTAAACCCTAACTGCAATGTCTCTGTGTTCATCCATTGATCCAACTGCCCAGGCTGACTGCTGTTTACCTTGTACAGGCTTTAAACGGCCTGTTAAAGGAGCCGACAGTGATTTATTTTAAAATATGCTGATAAAATTTTACTGGGAAACTTGCTTTTAAAATATTGTGACTGCGTCACTCCAACACTGTCGAGCACCGTCATGCTGAGCACTGGCGCTTCTTACAGGGCTATGTGCTAAGCCAGCTCGTGTCCACTCTACTGAGCACGCAAAACTGGGGGTCACAAGCTTGTTCCTTGCAGCGGCCTCAACACCAGACCCAGTTCCAACAGTCTCATTAAGTTTGCAGATGACACAACGGCCTCATCAGCAACAGTGAATCGTACTACGGAGAAGAGGCGGGGGAATCTCGTGAAATGGGCGAGAATAACAACCTGAAACTCACTGGGGGCAAGACAAAGGAGATGAGCCTGTTCTTCAGGAGGACCAGGAACAATCACCCTCCGTTGCACATCAACAATTCTGGAGTGGAGAGAACCAAGTTCCTTGGAGTTCACTTAACTGGTGACCTATCACGGACACTCAACATCTCCTCACTTGTCCGAAAAGTGCAACAACAACTGCACTTCCTGAGAAGACTGAAGCGAGCAAGGCTACCAGCCACTATTGTGTCACAGGAGCTCTTTCGAGAGGATCCTGGCTGGCTGCATCCCCGTGTGGTGTGGTTGCTGCAGAGAAATGGATTAGCGATCAATTCACAGGACCATAAGTGTGGCAGAGAGGACCACTCGAATCTCCCTCACCCCCATCGACATGATCTTTTAGGATTGTTGTCTGAAGAGGGAGTGCAAAATCATTGAGGTCCCCTTCCACTCAGCAGCTCATCAAGGAAGAGATGCAGGAGTTTCAGACCCAGCACCACCAGGCTGAAGAACAGCTTCTTCCCATGGGCAGTGAGAACGCTGAACGACCAAGGACACTGCTCCTACCAAGCATCAGAGACTCTCAAATTCTTCAAACATCAATTTATTTATTTATTTGTTTGTTTATTGGTATAGATAAAATACTTGCCCTGCATATCTTTTTTTTGCCTGTATGTGAGTTCTGTCTGGTTGCATGCCTGCACGTTTTGCACCGAGGACCAGAGAACACTGTTTCGTTGGATTATACTTGTACAATCAGATGGCAATAAACTTGACTTGATTCTACTGGTCAGTGGGAAAGGATTATTTAGGGAGTAAAATGGGGTAGTCTTAGACAGTGAGTATATCGCAAAACCAGGTGTCGCGATTTGTTCCTTGCTGGGGCCTAATTTCTGTGGGAGCGCTTGACAAAGTGTCGATTCTCTGTCTTCCTTACAGTAGACAAACTTAAAGAATTTCATGTAGGTTACATTCTAGATATAGTATTTTGAGACAATAATGAAACCTTTACCTTCTCCTATATTTTCAGAGGAAATTGAAGAGGTCCGATGATAGAGTTGCCTTACATGCTGGCACGTATTATCTTTGATATACATTCTTCTTAAAATTCAATTTCTTCTTATTTTTTACACTGTTTTAATTAGCTTTTAATGCATTTGTTTTTTAAAATATATGCATTTTAAATTTTTTATGTTGTTTAATATTTTTTATATATACCATACTTTTGACCATTAAATACACTTATGGGTAACTCAGTAGTCTTTGACAGCAGTGAAATATCAAAGACCATCAGCACCTTTTTGGGATAGTGCTTCCACAGTACTGTCTTTAAAGCTAAACAAGTAAACCGGCAGATGCTGGGATTGAGTGCAATTCACTAATGTCCTGGAATCCACAGGAAGAAAAGGGGAATGAATGTACCATACACGATGAAGGCCAA